>NC_053492.1:103011010-103311010 GCF_905171775.1 Rana temporaria
CTTTTTGATTAATACATGTCCCCCAGGGCAGGACCCGGACCCCTATAACAATTGTATGCCCAATTACTTGCATATGCCTTCAAAATTGGCACTTTTGATTTTTGTTGCTTGGGTCCTATTGACTTTAATGGGGTTCGTTATTCGGGTCCAAACTTTGAAAGTTCTGGTGCGAATGCAACAGGGGTCCGTTTGGCCCATCCCTACTTCTAATCACAGCTTGGCACTTACGCATGTGACAGAACAGCGCTAATCACCAAGCATCTGTGCTGTCACATGGGAGGAAAGGGAATAAGTCATATGCTCCCCTATACCCGGAAGTATCATATGTTTCTCATCACTTCCAGGAGCCAAACAGAGCAGTGAACCAGCAGGGATGGGACAGAATGGGCAGCTTCCCTGGGCACAATGATCTACTGTAGGGATGGGGGTTCATTCCTATTGTTCCAAGGATGACAGGAGTAGTGACAGCAACAGTGATTTTGACAAGAGAGAGACTGCTGAGCGTAGGATCCCGACCACTTTCTGAAATCAAATAGAGAACTTTTTTTTAGGAGTTTGTGCTCTGTTTCTGAACTAGTATCAGTTTCCTTTGGGTGTCTTGGCTTCTTCCCACAAGCCACAAAGCATCAGCATCCGTCTATAAATCATCCAAGCATGTGTCTGTCTGTGGTTTAGGGTAGTGTAGAGTAAGCATCGCTATAGCAGTGTGCAGAAGTGTGGGTCAAGTAATTTTTGGGGATTATTCATAGTAAAAGGGAGTTTACACAACGTTTGCAGTAAAAAATTTAAATTAAACTTCTGCAAATGATAATGTACACTTTTTAACTTTTCATTTTATTAAAAGAGTTAAAAAATATAACATGAGTGAGGATTTGGGCATCCTTTCATTCATTTCCTTGTAACTCTTGTAAATCTTTACTTACATCCAGCTAACAGTTTCTCTATAGTATTCTTGCTTCGGGATTCCTTTTTCCTAGGAAAATAGAGTGTCATGTGATTTCAGTAGAAAGAAAACTAGCCCCATGTGATCTGTGGGAGAATTTTAGTGGGAAATAAGTATTTCTTGTGCAAATACTGATTCAAATACTGAATACTGAAATTCTGATGCAAATACTGAATCCCATCTGTAAAGCCCCGTACACGCGGTTGGACCTTTGTCCGACCAAAATCACATCGAAATTCCGATGGAATTCCATTGGTGTAAAAGAGAACATGTTCTCTATCTAAACTCCGATGGAATTCATTGGAAATTCCAATGGAAATAATCCGATGGGGCATACACACGGCCTGAATTTCCGAAGGAAAAAGTCGGTCTTATTTTTCCATCGGAAATTCCAATCGTGTGTACGGGGCATAAGAGTAGTGGATTCCAAGAAAAAGCAGTTTTGTTTCTATAAGAGGTTTTGTATGAGTTTATAAGAAAATATATTTATTTTGTGAGAGTTTTAAAGCATGGCAAAGAAGAAAACATTTACTTACCGGAGCAAAAAGAATGTCAGAAAAATGTCCCACGCGGGTCCGGATTTTTGTTGCTTCATATAACACAATACGCTACCTGTCTGTGGACTAGGGATGAGCTTCGAGTTCGACTCGAACATTGCCTGTTCGCCGAACAGCGAACAATTTGGGGTGTTCGCGGCAAGTTTGTGTGAACTTTAGAACCCTGTTAAAGTCTATGGGACTCGAACGTTTGAAATCTAAAGTGCTAATTTTAAAGGCTAATATGCAACTTATTGTCATAAAAAGTGTTTGGGGACCTGGGTCCTGGGTATCAATGCACAAAAAAGTTTTAAAAATTGCAGTTTTTTCGGGAGCGGAGACCGAGAGTGGGTTACCACCGCTGGAATTATTATATATTTTTTTTAATAAAGGACTTTCCCAACAGTGTCTGTTTTTTTTACAATTGTTACACTTTCTGTAAAATGGTAGAGTGTACCCCATTACAATGTACCCCATTACCAATTCACATAGGGGGGCTGGGATCTGGTTTGTTAAAGGGGTCTTCCAGATTCCGATAAGCCCCGCGCCTGCAGACACCCACAACCACCAGGCAAGGGTTGTGGGGATGAGGCCTTTGTCGCCATCAACATGGGGACATGGTGCTTTGAGGGGTCACAGACCCCCAACACATCCTCCCATTGTTGGGCATGTGGCCTGGTACAGTTCAGAAGGGGGGGGCGCTCTCTCGTCCCCCCTATTTTCCTGCGGCCTGCCAGGTTGCGTGCATGGATAAAGGGTCTGGTGTGGATTTTTGGGGGGAACTCCACACCATTTTTTTTTATTTGGGGTGGAGTTCCCCCTAAATTTCCATACCAGACCTGAACCCCATGTCATTTTTTTTTTAAATTTGATGCGGGGTTCCCCTTAATATCCATACCCGACCTGAAGGGCCTGGTAATTGAATTTGGGGGGATCCCCACGCATTTTTTTTCATGAATGACTTTTCTCCGTATTTACGGGAGCTGACAATTCATTATAGCTGCAAGTGATTTTAAATGACTTTTTTTCCATCAGAAATTACACTTTGTGCAGGGACAGATCTAAGCACGGGAAACAAGCGCTACTTTACAGGTATACTATACACACTCCTAGGTACGAAATTTAAAGGAATATTTCACTTTTATTATTTCACTTTAAGCATTATTAAAATCACTGCTCCCGAAAAAACGTCCGTTTTTAAATTTTGTTTTGCATTGATACATGTCCCCTGTGGCAGGACCCGGGTCCCCATACACTTTTTAGGACAATAACTTGCATATTAGCCTTTAAAATTATCACTTTAGATTTCAAACGTTCGAGTCCCATAGACTTAAACAGGGTTCTAAAATTCACACAAACTTTTGGTCTGTTTGCAGGTTCTGATGCGAACCGAAGGGGGGGGGGGGGGGGGTTTGGCTCATCCCTACTGTGGACACTGCTCCTTGGACAAGTAACTTTAGGCCTAAGAATCATTAACTCTAGCAGCATTTCAGAAAACATTGCAGAATCAGTGCACTGCATGTGCAGCAAGTCCACTAAAACTAAAAAGTTATGGGTGCATCATTCAGGCACTAAAAATCCTGTCATGTTGGAGAGTCAGAGAATACCCTGAAATAAAAATTGATGACTGCCTATGCAATCCTCCTGAAATGAAAACGGACAACTTAAAGCTGTCCTGCCATATAAGTACATCATTATCTTTAACAGCACTACTAAGAACCACATGCTCCTGGCAGGGGCGGACTGACCATTGAGTCACTCGGGCACTGCCCGAGGGCCCCATGCCACTAGGGGGCCCCATCCGGGTTGCCAGGCTCAGTAAAACCAGGGACAGTATGTAAAAATCTGTGTTTTTTTAGATCTGTCCCTGATATGTCCGAAAATGACATGCTTTTAATGTGAATATCCCAAGATTTTAGCTGCCCGCCTCTGCACTACCTCCTGGCGTGGTGGCCATCTGTAAGCCAGAGGGGCCCCATACTCTTCTATTGCCCGGGGGCCCCATGAGTTGTCAGTCCGCCCCTGGCTCCTGGGCATTGCACCGAAGTGAAAACAGATAGCAATCAGTTGGCAATGTGGTGTACCCCTTTGTGTCTCTCCTGACTCTGTACCTGCTCCCCTAAGTATCTACACTGTCTTCTGGTTTATTCTCCTTCTCTGCCCTGAATTTTCCTTCTCTGTCCTGAATTTTCCCCATGCTCCTGTCATTATGTTCCTTAGAGAAAGGGGAACTGCCGCTCTAGGTGAGTGCACTCCGCAATCAGTGTCCTCTCAGAAGCGTGGGTGCTGGCAATGCACAAAGCGAAGACCGGAGAAAAGACTGGACAGCCGTACGAAATTCTTAAAAAGTTGCTTTTAATTGTAAAAAATGGAAACAGCACTACAAGTCACAGCAGACAGTGGGGTGGATAGCTGACGCGTTTCGCACTGGGGTATCAGCGCTTAGTCAGTTGATCAAAAGTGAGTACACCCTTCACATTTTTGTATATCTTTTCATGTGACAACACTGAAGAAATTACACTTTGCTACAATGTAAAGTAGTGAGTGTACAGCTTGTATAACAGTGTAAATTTGCTGTCCCCACAAAGTAACTCAACACACAGCCATTAATGTCTAAATCACTGGCAACCACACACTGCATCAAATTGGTCTGCATGGCTGTCGTCCCAGAAGAAAGCCTCTTCTAAAGATGATGCACAAGAAAGCCTGCAAACAGTTTTCTGAAGACAAGCAGACTAAGGACATGGATTACTGGAACCGTGTCTTGTGGTCTGATGAGACCAAGATAAACTTATTTGGTTCAGATGGTGGCAAGCGTATGTGGCGGCAACCAGGTGAAGAGTACAAAGACAAGCGTGTCTTGCCTACAATCAAACATGGTGGTGGGGGTGTCATGGTCTGGGGCTGCATGGCAATGGGAAACTACAGTTCATTAAGGAAACCATGAATGCCAACATGTACTGTGACATACTGAAGCAGAGCATGATCCCCTCCGTTTGGAGACTGGGCCGCAGGGTAGTATTACAACATGATAAAGACCCCCAAACAACCCACCAAGACGACCACTGCCTTGCTAAAGAAGGTGAGGGTAAAGGTGATGGACTGGCCAAACATGTCTCCAGACCTACAGTAAATCCTATTGAGCATATGTGGGACATCCTCAAATGGAAGGTGGAGGAGTGCAAGGTCTCCAACATCCACCTGCTCCGTGATGTCATCATTGAGGAGTGGAAAAAGACTCCAGTGGCAGCCTGTGAAGCTCTGGTGAACTCAATGCTCAAGAGGGTTAAGACAGTGCTGGAACATAACGGTGGCCACACAAAATATTGACACCTTGGGCCCAATTTGGACATTTTCACTTAGGGGTGTACTCACGTTTGATGCCAGTGGTTTAAGCATTAATGGCTGTGTTGAGTTATTTTGAGGGGACATCAAATTGTTATACAAGCTGTACACTCACTACTTTACATTGTAGCAAAGTGTCATTTCTTCAGTGTTGTCACATAAAAAGATATAATAAAATATTTACAAAAATGTGAGGGGTGTACAAAATTTTGTGAGATACTGTATATACTAAATGGGTTCATGTGGGCCCTCACATTACATTATTGTTAGTAAATCTAAAGAAGAACTTACAGAAAGGATGCAATCAGATTGAAATATGTGTGGTCAGCTTTGGAGTTGGAATTGCAGGGCTGGCTAGTGGTAGGAGACCTAAGGGTAAGTCATTGTGAGTCTGAGTTTGGTGCCAAAAACGATTAAGGGCCAATGGCTATTGTGAGCATTACACCAATTTTGGAAATGTTTATTATCTCTGCTACTTTACAAACTTTCTGCGGTTGCTAAAGGTTCATTCTCTTTTTTAGAAAAGATATACAGTAAAACCTTGGTTTGAGAGTAACTTGGTTTGAGAGTAACTTGGTTTGAGAGCGCTTTTAAAGACAAGCAACATTTTTAAATACATTTTGACTTGATAAACAAGTGATATAAGTAGCGTCATGTCACAAATGAATATAAAAGAGAAGAGAGTCACCTCTAAGTGTAGCAATATGGTTACATTTAATGAAGGTACAACATTTAGCAACTCACATGGTTGATGATTAAAACAGGCATATCTAATGTAGGGATCCAGGGTAAAGCTGTTCACAAAGACCATCCTCCTCACCGCTATCGATGTCATCCCTTCCACCCTGTGCTCCACAAGCGATTCAAGTCTCAGTTTCAGATTGCTCTACTGCAGGGTAGTCTTCCTGGTCACAATTTCAGACTGACAACAGTGGGAGCCGGCGGTTCGGGGGATGGTCTATGTAGACAATTTTATCCCAGACACCTGCATACTTACATGTGCCTCTTTTAATCATCAACCCATGTGAGTTGCTAAATGTTGTACCTTCATTAAATGTAACCATATTACTACACTTAAGCCTCATACACACCCACGGTTTTATCGTCAAGAAAGCTGCTGGCAAAACGTTCTTTACGAGTAAACTGTGAGTGTGTACGAGGCTTTGAGGTTTCTCATCAAGAAAACTGCCCAGAATCTAGATGAGAAAAATAGAGAACCTGCTCTCTATTTTCTCGTTGTGAGATTCTTGGCAGGGTTTTCCTGCCGAGAAACCCGAGCGTGTGTATACTTACCTCTCCATGGAAATCCGCACATGCTCGAAATGACTTTGACGCATGCGCGGTAGCTTCCAAGGCATAGGTAGGGTGAAGCAAGATGGCGGCGACGGCATTGAATGTGACGAGTGCACGAGCGATGACGTCACCGTGTTCGTGCCATCCAAAAGAACGGCGGTTCTTTTGAATGGCCCGTGTGTACACTTGGCCGGTAAAGAGAAGCTTGCCAAGAATCTCGTCAGGAAAAATTACTTTTTTTTCCTGACGAGATTCTGGGCCGTGTGTACAAGGCTTTAGATGTTCCTCTCTTCTCTTTTATACTCTGTAGCTCCTGCTGGATTTTGCTTCTAAGCCCCTTGTGGAGACTTGTGTTTGTGGATGGACATTTACACAACTTATTACATTGCTATAATCTTTTTATATGGACTATAAACTGAAGTACTTATGAATAAATGGTTGTGGAATGAATTATTTGAGTTTCCACTATTTCTGATGGGGAAATTTGCTTTGATATACAAGTGCTTTGGATTACAAGCATGTTTCTGGAATGAATTATTCCCTCAATCCAAGGTTTTACTGCAATCATTTAACTGTATATGCATTAAAGCGGTGGGCGCCGTACTCACAGTTTAATCCCGTAGTTAAGTTTCAGACTCCCCGCGGGGAATGGGCGTTCCTATGCAGAGGGGAACATGATTGACGGCCGGCTATGGCGCGTCACGCTTCCCGAAAATAGCCGGAGTAGGACTCGGCTCTTCACGGCGCTTTACGGCGCCTGCGCACAGACTAGGAGCTGACTGCGCAGACGCCGTGAAGAGCCAAGTCCTATTTCGGCTATTTTCGGGAAGCGTGACGCCCCATAGGAACGCCTACTCCTCGCGGGGAGTCTGAAACTTAACTACGGGATTAAACTGTGAGTACGGCGCAAAAAATAAAAAATAAAGGCATACTGTAGCTCGCACTAGTATGCTGGATGGCATGTTAGAAAAACATTTTTTTTTAGGGTAAACCCCCGCTTTAAGATGTATACAGTTTCTGAGCTTGGTCAAATTATTGGCGTAGGTCCATTAGTGCAGCAATTGGTGCGAATAATGCAAATGGCCTTCTAGCATCAATATTTAGATACAGAGGCCCGGATTCACGTAGAAGCGCGCACCTTTGTGCGGGCGTAACGTATCCTATTTACGTTACGCCTCCGCAACTTTGACAGGCAAGTGCAGTATTCTCAAACCAAAGTTGCGGCGGCGTAGCATAAATAGGCCGGCGTAAGCCTAATTCAAATGTGGAAGATGTGGGCGTGTGTTATGTAAATTTAATGTGACCCCACGTAAATGACGCTTTTTATGCGCCGTCCGTGAAATTATCCCAGTGCGCATGCTCCAAATTACGCCGCAATAGTCAATGCTTTCAACGTGAACGTAAATGACGCCCAGCCCTATTCGCGAACGACTTATGCAAACAACGTAAAACGTGAAAAATTTTACGCTGTTCCGACGTCCATACTTAACATTGGTACGCCTCATATAGCAGGGGTAACTTTACGCCGGGAAAAGCCTTACGTAAACGGCGTATCTGTAATGCGATGGCCGGGCGTACGTTCGTGAATTGGCGTATCTAGCTGATTTACATATTTCTAGGCGTAAATCAGCGTACACACCCCTAGCGGCCAGCGTAAATATGCAGTTAAGATACGACGGCGTAGGAGACTTAGGCTGGTCGTATCTTATACAAATTCTGGCGTATCTGATTCTTTGAATCAGGCGCCAAGATACGACGGCTCAGACTCAGAGATACGACGGCGTATCTGGAGATACGTCCTCGTATCTCCTACGAGAATCTAGGCCAGTATCTTCACATATGACAACGAAGTTGTCCAAAAAGTAGGATCCTGATGAATATTTAGGGTCACACAACTATGTTTAGGTATATGACCTGAGATGGAAGAGGTGTTACTAAACATTCACTCTTTATACAACAATCACACTTTGCAATATATGCAGGCTGGATAAAGTCGTCGCCTGCTCCTTCTTTGGAAAAGAGAAAACTGGACACAATTAGATTAATTTGATAGTATCAGTTTAGGATCACTGATTATATCAGTAAGCAGATGGAGATGGAACATAATGAAATACTAAGCCTCACAAGCCATTTATCAAACGCCGAAGACTGACACACTTTGTATTGAGCAGAACAACAAATCCACAAAACTCTGTCAAATAAAAAGATTTGGCTCATACGTCATGGTTTTCTTTGTTTCATTCCATTCTAATGGCATCCGTCTAAATGACATTTATTCTATAATTACACATGTAATGTCCTGTATATGGTATGCATCATGGAAACATAGCCAGCGCGCTTCAGAATTTTTGTACAAAGTATATCAGACCAGCTGTAATGGAGACAGCGAAGAGTCTCTATACATATTAAAAATAAACATATTAATCATAGATTACTTTTGGGCTTTGGGAATAAAATACTCAAGACTTGTTAAAGAGACAAACGTATTGACAGTTTGGCTCTGGTTCCTTTCAGATTTCAAGACAGCACGCTCTGTATGATGTTTATTCCAAAAGATAGGCTTTGAATCACCATTATTACTTTCTATTTCTTATGTTAAAAACAATAAGTTGTAATGTATACGAGTCTAATATAAGCTGTTTTATGGCATGTAGTAAATGTATTATTTAATGCATAGCAGCTGAATCTTGGACTAGGCTAACCACAGCTTGTAAATCATTTTAATCCAAAGGAAAATTATAGTTATCGCTCCTGACATGAAAGAGAAAAGAAAAAATTTTTTTTAACAAAGATATTGTTGAACTGCATCTCAATGAAGCATTAGTGAATGAGCACACTTGTGCAATCAACATGTCTCTTGAAGATTAATTTCGGTGAGTGCTCCCATGATGCTTGTTTTTTGTCGCTAGCATTCTGCTTCACCTGTTGAGCAAAAATTATACCTGCAATCAATGTTGGGATATGAACTAATAACAGAGGCACTTATTTATCTTTTATGGAGTGCTTCTGAAGTATCCTGATGTCAATTTTCCTGCTACTTAAACAACAGGTTTAAACATGTGCTTAAAAATGAAACCTTCGTAGCTTAAAAGTGCCTAAAGTAACAACAAGCACCTTGGCTGTGTTGGTCTTTAAAGCAGAACTAAAGGCAAAGCTTTTTTTTTTTTGATGGGATAGAGTAAAGGGGGTTTATTTTTTATTCTTTCCTTCTGTGTCTCAATGGGAAGATTTCCATATCACTTTGTACTGAGCAGCCCTGATCATGGGCGTCCGCTCCATAGGGCAAGGGGGGTCAATTGCCCCCTCCTGGAAATGTAAGAGACTACAGTAAGTGTTGAAGTCAGAGTGAAGAAGACACATCCAATCCGTCCCTCCCTCCTCACCCCTGACCCAAGCATCGGATTGGCTCTGCTGACTGCCGCTCGGGCCTCTGCTTAACATCACTTGTTCCGTGATTGACTGCCTGTGTAAATTAACTTGTGCCTATACCAATCTGGCCGTTGTGACGCTCCTTCCACGGGTCACGTAAGTGGCATGCAGTGGTCGAGATGCTGCCTGGCCAGTGACCGCCCTGGGGAACTACAGGTATAGACTGTTCTGCAATTGACCTTATGCAATGTCAAAGAGATATACTGGGAAGCCGGCCTGTTTCCTTCCTCCTCTCTGTTTCTTACAACTAGTTAAATTTCCTTTATTTGTTTAAAATGCAGCAATAGGGCCCCCCCCTCTGCTCATTTGTACCGACGATATGGAGATAGGACTGCATGACAAACAACGCAAAAAAAAATAACAAAAAGGTTCATTAGGGTCAAGAAAGGTAAAGAAAAAACACTTACATTTGCCATACAGGCTAACAAGGTACATGCACAGGGCACCATGATAAATTGGGCACAATTATTTCACCTACTTTTTATTTTTTTATTTTATTAAAGCAGACTGCTTTTTTACCAGCCCAAAAAAACGCAGATATGACTGAGCCCCTCCCCTTCATGACACTGTCAAAAAGGGACCGAGCATGGATGACCTTAAAATGATGCCCCCCTGGAAAAATGTCAGCGGACGCCCATGGCCCTGATCCTCCTTTTATGGGGTCCCCAGCCAACACTTCACGCCCCTCCTCTTCGGCCAGTGCCCCCATGAAAAACTGCTTTCCATGGGGGCACCTGTGAGGGCTTGCTCCCGAACTTTCCTGTCTGCATATACTGACACAGACCAAGCAACTCGGCCCTGCCCAACACTCCCTCATCAAAGCATTTGATTGACAGCAGCAGGAGCCAATTGCACCCTCTGCTATCAATCTGCCCAATGAGGAGAGAGACAGCAGTGAGAACTGTTGCTCTCGTGTACATCGCAGGATCGGATCAGGCTCAGGCAAGAATAAGGGGGGGGGGGCTGTGGGGATCCTGCAGCAGAGAAGGTTTATTACCTTAATGCATAGAATTCGTTAAGGTAAAAAAGCTTGAGGCTTTAGAACCACTTTAAGTTTAGATCCTGTGTAAAGCCTGGGTTAGGAGTCTAAAAGCTAGCTACACATTATACAATGTTCTTGCACAATTTACCAAAACCATATATTTTAAGGTCAAACCTAAACACTTTAAATGTGTGTGCAATCAGACGGGCCCTTGTACTACAAAGTTGAAGGTAAATCTAAAGGAAATTGAACAACAGAATTTAAAAATGTGTAGCCAGCTTAAGAGGATCCAGACAGATGGAGACTACGAAAAATACAGATCTAAACCTGTTGGCAGGTGTAGTGCCATTTTTGGGAGAATGGATGGACAGCCGCACTCCAAAAAGTCTTGTTGAAAAAAGACGTGCTCTTTATTGTAAAAAGGAAAAAATGCACAGCACACAACAGCATACAGTGGGATAGACAGCTGACGTGTTTCGCATTAACAACTAATGCTTAGTCATAGCTCAGCGAAACGCGTCAGCTGTCTATCCCACTGTATGCTGTTGTGTGCTGTGCATTTTTTCCTTTTTACAATAAAGAGCACGTCTTTTTTCAACAAGACTTTTTGGAGTGCGGCTGTCCATCCATTCTCCCACCTGCTTAATTCTATGCATTGCCAGCACCCGTGTGATTCCTGAGTGGACATGTGAGCCTGTGCTCACCTGGAGCGGCGGTCTCCCTACCTATTGTAGTGCCATTTTTGTGTGACAACTCCCCTGGTGATGTTAGTAGATGGAGTTCATGTGGATGTATGCTCATAAGAACCCTAAGAAAGCAGAGGGACTCTGTGCATGTCCATTAATTATAATCTGCCACCAAGTTGGACAACCTTATAACATCTGCAGAACTTGAGGCTACTATTAAGGAACTTCCTAGCTGTAAAAGCCCAGGCCCTGATGTCTACACAAACGCATATTTTTGGAAGTTTCTGCACCATTTATACCACCTGACCCACTCAAGCTCTTTTCAAACTAAGATGCAGGAGAACAGCGTCAAACTGCTCACCTGGTTGTATTGGGTTCCCTCTAAGATAGTGACTATGTACCCCTCAATGTCAATTCTCTGTTGGAGGGGCTCCAGACATCATGGAACCCTCCATCATATTTGGTGGGAATGTCCCAGTATTCGATCATTTTGGTTGGATATGAAGGCCCATATTAAATCTATCTTAGATATGGATATACCCAACTCTCCGATACACATACCCAATTTTCCCTTTACAAAAAATTTTTGATTCCAATTTACTGGAACAAAACTCAAGTACCTAGCAGGGCAGATCAGATTTAGAAAGTAACAGTTATAATGGAGGCTGATGACTATGTGCAAAGAACGGTATAATACGTTTTATGCCATATGGGCTACGTATATTAAATATGCCCTCCCTTTCCCCAGCAATTGTCGCCATTGCAATTCTTTATAAATTCAGAACATTTCTTACTTACTGATTAATCCTAATGGGATATTTGTTGTATTACTAGCTAAGTTCCGTTCAGCCTAAGGTAGGGCCTGCATCCTACTTGATTTGTGTGTGTGTTTTATTTTTCTATGTCACCTGTGAAATCCTACTATCTAGTTTTACTAACTTTCTCTGTCTTTTCTTCCCTTCTTTCCTTACAAAAATGTTGTATGTTCTTGACTTTGTACTGAAAGTCTCTGGTCTAGACACTGTTCAAGACATTGGGATAAATTGCAGATAATTTTTTTGCAGCCTCTGCGTCTTGAATCAGAGAGGGAGACTGATGTCATAACCACATTTCCAGAAATTCACCCTGTTAGCTGTTCAGAAGAGTGAACACTTCTTCAGATATTTGAGATCCCTTTTGGCATATAGGAAACTAATAAAGGGGTTCACTGGATCTCTAGTTCATAGGAGTAATCTACCTTCCATCCCAGTTATAGGTGTAATCTGATCTGCTTCAGCACAACAGCTGGAAGATTCTGAACTTGCTTAGCGCTCACCTCCTACTGATGGCAAGTGTAATTACCTGTATGTATTTTTATCTAAATTAAAGTGTTACTAAAGTCAGATTATATATTTTTTATTGAAATAACAAAACATGTTATACTTACCTGCTCTGTGCAGTGGTATAGTCTCGATCCTCCTCTTCTCGGGTCCCCAGAGGTGATCTTGGCTCCGCCTCTTCTCTTTATGACCACCATAGCCAGCCACTTGGTATGGGGAAAAATGTAGCCTGCACACTCCCAATCTGTGTGTGTATGGAGCCACACTCCATAGACTAAAGCCTCATACACACGGTCAGATTTTCCGACAACAAATGTGTGATGGCAGGGTTTTGTCAGATAATCCGACCGTTTGTACGCTCTGTTGGCCAACTGTTGTCGGAAATTTCCAACAACAAATGTTTTTTAGAATGCTTTAAAATTTTCCTACAACAAATGTGTGCTGTCGGATTATCTGATCATGTGTACACAAATCCGTTGAAAAAAATTCAAAGTACAAACACGCATGCTCCGAACCAATGCAAACCATAGCACATTAGCAGCAGTTGCCCAAAGGGTTGTGCTAAGAGCTCAAAAGTTCACAGCCAACGCCCTTAGCACAGAATTCGATCGAAATCCGACCGTGTGTACGAGGCTTTACACAGTGGGACTTAGGCCTGTCCCCCACTTCCTCTTCATTGCATTTAATTGACATTTAATTGACAGCAGCAAGAGCCAATGGCTCGTGCTGTTTCTCGAATGCTGTGTGAAGAGGAAGGGGAGAATAGATGCAGCAGTGCACAGCGCTGATCTCTTCTCCCCTCTCTTCACACAGGGGAAGGGGGGCACAGGGAAATTTCTCGCAAATATTTGCTGAGATAATCCATCCACCTCACAGGTGTGACATATCAAAATGCTTATTAGACAGCATGATTATTGCACAGGTATGCCTTAGGCTGGCCACAATAAGAGGCCACTCTAAAATGTGCAGTTTTATCACACGGCACAATGCCACAGATGTCGCAAGTTTTGAGGGAGCGTGCAATTGGCATGCTGACTGAAGGAATGTCCACCAGAGCTGTTGCCCTTAAATTGAATGTTCATTTCTGCACAAACTGTCAGAAACCATCTCAGGAAAGCTCATCTACATGCTTGTCATCCTCATCGTGGTCTCGACCTGACTGCAGTTTGTTGTGGTAACCGACTTGAGTGAGCAAATGCTCACATTTAATGGCGTCTGACACTTTGGAGTGGTGCTCTCTTCATGGATGAATCCCAGGTTTTTTCACTGTACAGGGCAGATGGCAGACCACGTATGGCGTAGTGTGGGTGAGTGGTTAGGTGATGTCAATGTTGTGGATCGAGTGGCCCATGGTGGCGGTGGGGTTATGGTATGGGAAGGCATATGCTATGGACAACGAACACAGGTGCATTTTATTGGTGGCATTTTGAACAGGCCCGGATTTACTACCTTTGCCGCCCCAAGGCTGGGTCCTTCAATGCCGGGTGCACCTACATATAAAATGTATAAGGATTGAGGGGTGAGCTGTGTATGGGGGAATTTAGGGGTGATCTATGTACGGTGTGCAGGATTGAGGGGTGATCTGTGTATGGAGTGTAGGATTTAGGGGTGATCTGTGCATGGAGTGCAGGGTTTAGGGGGGATCTGTGTACATGCAGTACCCTCCTTCCCAGGTACAGAGCTCTCCTCTCCCCAGATTAGTTTGGAGCCCACCCTCCATCAATACACATTCCTCTGGCATCAACCCCCCTTTATCCCCCTTTCAGTAGTGAGCATTCCGGTCACCCAACTAACATCAGAGATGGGCTGCAGAAGAGAAGCTGTAACTCACCGCATATCTGTGGAGCAGCTCCTGCCTGTGTACTTCCCCCACCCCTTCCCCCCTCCCCTCTATGCTTTTACATAGAGATAGATAGACAATGGCCCGGATTAACAAAGCACTTGCGCCGACGTATCTCAAGATACGCCGCGTAAGTGCAAATATGTGCCGTCGTATCTGTGCGCCGTACCCACAAACTAAGATACGCCTAAAAATAGGCTTCATCCCGCCAATGTAACTTGCCTATGCCGGCCTAGCGTGGGCGCATATTTAGGCTGGACGCATGTGGCACTCCCATTGATTTTCGATTCAAATATGCAAATGAGGGAAATACGGCGATTCATGAACGTATGTGTGCCCGACGCAGGCTACGGGATGTGCTCGTAAGTTGTACGTCCGGCGTAAAGTTAAGCCCCATAAAGGAGGTGTAACCCAGCAGCAGACATGCAAAGGTCTGCACCAAGGAATACAAGCTGGCGTATTTTACGTAGGACGTGAGTCTGGCTGGGCGTAGGATACGTTCATGGCGTAGGCAGTGATCCAGCATATCTTAGGTAGTTGTTCCGTGGTTGTGAGCATGTGCAGGGGAATGCGTCCACGGCACGATGCATGCAAAGTTCGTTAAACGTACTTGTCTGGCGCTCAGACCATCATTTGCATGGGGTCACGCCTCATTTGCATGGCTCACACCCACTTCCACCTACGCCGTCTTACGCCTTCGAAACCCAGCGCAGTTTTGGCATCATTGGCTTTGTGAATTCCATGCTTGCCTTTCTGCGCTGCGTCGGCGTAGCGTATATTATTTGCGCTACGGAGACGTAATGTGCGCACACTCTCTGCGAATCCGGGCCAATGTGTTTTGTAGAGCAGAGAGGGTTCTAAACGGCTGTCAGGAGGAGAGCGCTGTCACTTGTAAATACAGCAGCGATTCTGTATTTACAAGGGCTATGCCCGCCACTGTATCACGGGAGCGCGCTCGCAAAAGCTTTCCACCATACGTTCTCCAAACGTACCTTTGCTCATTCCGGCCAAAAAGTTATATATTACCTCATCGGTCCACAGAACTTATTTCCAAAATGCATCAGGCTTGTCTATATGTTCATTTGCAAAGTTCAATCGCTGATTTTTGTGGTGAGGACGTAGAAGAGGTTTTCTTCTAGTGACTGTTCCATTAAGACCATATTTGTACAAGTATCTCTTTATAGTGGAATAGTGTACCACAACTCCAGTGTCTGCCAGATCTTTCTAGAGGGATCGTGCAGTCAAACGTGGGTTTTGAATTTCTTTTCTCACAATCCTGCGAGCTGTTCTGTCTGATATTTTTCTTGGTCTTCCAGATCTTGCTTTTACTTCCACTGTTCCTGATGACTGCCATTTCTTAATTACATTCCAAACAGAGGATATTGACATCTGAAAACGCTTTGCTATCTTCTTATAGCCTTCTCCAGTTTTGTAAGCGTCAACTATTTTCAATTTCAGTTTTCTAGACAACTGCTTAGAAGAACCCATGGTGCTGATTGTTGGGGCAAGGTCAGATGTGTCTGGGCATTTAAAACCTTTGAGATTGACATCACCTGGTCTTCCCAGACGATGATTGAGAACAATCCATGACACTGGCAGGTCTCAGCTTTGCAAAGGGGGCAGTGCATGCTATAAATTCTGCAGGGTGCCCAAACTTTTGCAGACGCCATGTTTTTGTTTTCTGTAATTTTGAAAGTGTAAATGATGGAAATAAAATCTAACTTTTTTTGACATATTATAAGAATATCTAATCCGTAATTTGATGCCTTTTGGAGATTTTCCCATCTTTCCTTGGCTTCGTTATGCACATTAATACAAATTTTTACCTGGGGTGCCCAAACTTTTGATCCCCACTGTAGGAGGATCACATGTGACTAGAACAGGGAGGCAGATCGGTGCGCTGTGACAGTTACAGAAATTATGCCGACAGGAGGGAGAGGGAGAGATACATGGCATCGGTTCTGTAACTGTCAAAGCGCACCGATCTGCCTCCCCATCAGCGGCCCTGGCGGCACCGCCCCTGCACCCACCGCCGCCCCGAGGCCTGGCCTTGTCGGGAATCCGGCCCTGATTTTGAATGCACAGAGATACCGTCATGAGATCCTGAGGCCCATTGTTGTGCCATTCATCCACGACCATCACCTCAATGTTGCAGCATGATAAAGCACAGCCCCATGTTGCAAGGATCTGTACACTATTCCCGGAAGCTGAAAACATCCCAGTTCTTGGATGGCCAGCATACTCACTGGACATGTCACCCATTGAGCATGTTTGGGATGCTATGGATCGGCATATACGACAGCGGTTTCCAGCTCCTGCCAATATCCAGCAACTTAGCACAGCCATTAAAGAGGAATAGACCAATATTCTACAGGCCACAATCAACAACCTGATCAACTCTATGCAAAGGAGATGTGCTGCACTGGGTGAGGCAAATGGTGGTCACACCAGATACTGACTGGTTTTCGGACCCCCCCCCCCCCCCCCCCCAATACAGTAAAACTGCACATTTTAGAGTGGCCTTTTATTGTGGCCACACCTGTGCAATAATCATGCTGTCTAATAAGCATCTTGATATACCACACCTGTGAGGTGGATGGATTATCTTGGCAAAGGAGAAGTGCTCACTAACACAGAATTAGACAGATTTGTGAACAATATTTTAGAGAAATAGGCCTTTTGTGTACATAGAAAAAGTCATAGATCTTTAAGTTTAGCTCATGATAAATAGGGGCAAACACAAAAGTGTTGCGTTTATAATTTTGCTCAGTGTACAATCATAGCAAATCTGTCTAACTTATGTGTATCACTGCCTTGCTTAATGAAACCATTGATAAATCCCTGTCTCCGTTGACAAGAGGTGACTGGCAATAATATATATGTTTTTCCTTTTGTAGGGCCATATTCCACATGATGTTTTACAATCCCAACCAGCCAGGATATCAAATAGATATAAAATACAATTTTAACAAAAAATTCAAAAATAATAATTTATTGTAATATGTTTATAAAATAACACACATTTAAAAATGATAAATACAGACTGAATATAGGAATGTGTCATTTACACTTACAATAGTCTAATATAAATCCTTACAAAATAAAAGTTTTCAGAAGCCTAGTTTTAGAAAGTAGTTCATGCCCTAATTAAAAGATATTTCTATTATTTTGGACTCTTCCGCAGTTACTTGACATTCCATCAAGTACAACTTGATTGGCTGCATATATGAACCCTGATGACTTTTGGTAAATAGGTAAACCTGTTGTGAGAAAAATACGCCATTCCTAAAAATGTGCCTGGCTGTCATGCTTTCCCTTCCTTAAGCACTGTGAATCAATAAGGTTCAACAGATAATCGGATAAGGACTTTTGACTTTCATTATTTGCATAGAGGCTCCAAGTCACTGACAGTTAAAAAATTTCATGGGGTCATCATGGACAGCAATAATGACAGCCCCTACGTTTTGTAGCACTTAAGGAAAAAAAACATACATCTCTAAATTAAATGATGCTCAGTCATCCGATGTTACCTAAAGTGAAGTTTACCTCCTAGTTAGATACTTAACATGGACACAGGCGAGATAAATAATGGAAACTTTAGCAGAACCATCCGTGAATAGAGGGGAATATTCATACTTTCAAATTAATGAATCAAACTAAATGATTGGCAACAGCCCCCCTTTGGTTTCCAGTTTTCCTGAAGAGTGTCCATGAGATTTATTAGAGTCACGAGTCACCTTTACTCATGATGCTAGTTACCCAGTGTTGCCCCAAGGTGCAGATAGTCATCTTACAGGTCATTTAAAAATGTACTGATTACATGGCATAGAAAATGTATGGATATATGTACGGTATGCCGTATGCCATTCATTTATTAGATTAAGCTTTGATATGTCCCCAGCAGCTTTTTTGGTTTTTAATAAGGTTAATGTTAAACATTGAGTAACAAGGAATACATAAGTTGAAAGTTCAATCTATGTGATCTTCTTTTTATTACAAAAACATTAACTATCTTAAGATTTCACAACAGAACTCATTGCAGTGTGAGTAGCCTTGTTGGACTTCACTTGAGGTACTTTTTTCACATTTTTCTTTTTGTTTTGTTTATTCTTCTGCTTTCCCTGTTTACTCTTGCTAGATGTCTTTTTGGTGTTGGTTGCCTTCTTGCTGTTTAGTTGCGTTTCTGTTCTTCTATCAAGGGCAGCAACAGCTTTTATGACCCAAGGCATGCTGGGATCTGCACATAACTCTTTACCTTTTCTTGTTACAAACCTAGAGAAAACAACCAATAAAGATATATAAGGAGTTGACGTCAGGTAGTGTAAATTCTTAAGAAGAAAGGTCATCTGTACTTAGTTCCATTCTACGTATAGTTACTGTATATTGGTCACAAACATTAAATTACCCCTGTGTTCAAATTTAAAAGTGACCAGGCAGGTTTGAGTTTTCTGCAAAATGGCAGATCATAGGAGTAAAATACTTTTCAGATTCTCCAGAGTGTGTGTGCCAAATCACCAAATTTTCAGAGAACCACAATTCATATACAGTATTACTGAAAATTATAATCTATAACAGGGGTCCTCAAACTACGGCCCGCAGGCCACATGTGGCCCGCCGAGGACATTTATCCGGCCCACCCCACCCAAGGCCGGATTCCCAACAGGCCAGGCCTCGGGGCGGGCTGGTTATAGCACAGCGGGAGACTGCTGTGTCACGGAGCTCACTGTTAAAAGTTTGGGCGCGCTGTGATAAAAGTCCTGCCCTCCTCCTAGACCAGCCCATGTGATAGAGGCAGTGTTCTGTCTATCACATCAGCTGGTCTAGAAGGAGGGCGGGACTTTTATCACAGCGCGCCCAAACTTTTTATAGCGAGCCGTGACACAGCAGGAGATGCCCGATGTGCACACACACTGACTGGTGAGACATTGTTTGGCACAGTAAGGCTGAGAGGCGGGCTTGCAATGATGGTGAGGGGGGCTTGCAAAGATGGTGAGGGGGGCTTGCAAAGATAGTGAGGGGGGCTTGCAATGATGGTGAGGGGGGCTTGCAATGATGGTAAGGGGAAATTTTTTCATAGTTTTTTTTTTAAACTATAGTCCGGCCCTCTAAAGGTCTAAGGGACAGTGAACTGGCCCTCTGTTCAAAAAGTTTGAGGACCCCTGATCTATAGTATTCTCAGCAGAACCAGCAATTTGGCATGGACATATACAAAGGAATCAGAGAATTTAAAAATCCAATCTTGTGCAATTGTTATTGCTGCCTTCACCCTTTCAGAAACTCAGTTCATGACATGTTACAAAGTTCTAAAAACTACTAACAATCCAGAGATAATATTAGTGTGTGGGAAAAAACATCATAATCAGTGCTCAGAGTACTGAAAACGCAAGCCACACTGTTCTCCTTGCGTAGACCACCCACCAACATGCAAAATTAAGTAATAAATATTGCGGGATGGGGGGGATTTGTTTTTGTGAGTGGGACTATCAAACCTGACTTATCATGTCCATCTTTTAATTATGAAGATGTCCAAGAAAAACATTGGCTAAGCCATGTGTAAAAATACAAAACCTATAGCCATTTTTTTTTTCTTTTTCAGTTTTGGATAGAGTAAAGAAGGGTTGCATCCCCTGTCAGTTTACTTTTTGCTGTCTATGGCCCATTGGGGTGATTCCCCTTTATGTTCTGTGCCAGAGATATAACAGGAAGTGAGAGGAAATATCTGCAGTTAGGGGAATTCCCCTCTAGAACAAATGTTGCTGGAACAAATGCCCCCATTTCTCATCACCTCCTGTTCTGGTGACAGCTGGGAAATTTTGGTTTTCCCAGTGTGACAGTGGTCATCAGGACAATCATAGAAGATAAATCTACCTAACAGGGACACAGAGAGCAATACAAACTTGACAGGGGTTTTAATCCTTCCACTCTATCCTAAACTCCTAAACTTAAAAAAAAGATTTATCTATACCAGGGGTCCCCAAACGTTCTAAATAAATGGCCTGTTTGCTGTTCTTCAAACTGTAGGGGGGCCGAAGTGGCCAGTGGAAGTAGAAAATGCTCCAGCGTCAGTGGGAGTAAAAAAAATGACATAGTGCCTGTAGTCAGTAGAAGGAGGAATAGTGCCCCATCACTTATATTAGTGGGAGGAATAGTGCCCCCTCTCCTGGTGTCAGTGGAAGGAATAGTGTCCCATCACTGGTTTCAGTGGAAGGAATAGTGCCTCATTGCTGATATCAGTGGAGAAAAAATGGCCCATTGTTGGTGTTGATAAGTGGAATAGTTCCCCACTGTTGGTGTCAGTGCGAGGAATGGTTCCCCACTGTTGGTGACAATAGAATGAATGGTGCCCCCTTATTTATGGCAGTGCGAGGAATTGTGCTCAGAGGACCAGATAAAGGCAAGCTAACAGCCACATTTGGCCCACGGTCCACAATTTGGAGACCGCTGGTCTATACCTAAACTTTAAGTCTGGTCCATCACTTTTAGGCCTCGTACACACTACCCTTTTCCTCGACAAAATCCATCAAGAAGATTGGTGGCAGAGCTTTTTTGCCGAGGAAAACGGTCGTGTGTATGTTTTTCGTCGAGAAAACTGTTGTGGATCTCGACGAGAAAAAAAGAGAACATGTTCTCTTTTTTCTCGTCGGGAGTCTCAATTTCCTCGTCGTGTTTCTCGTCGGGCTGGTTTACGACGAGAAACACGTTCGTGTGTATGCTTAGAAACCCGCGCATGCTCAGAATAAAGTATGAGACGGGAGCACACCTTTGGTAAAAGTAGCGTTCGTAATGGAAATAGCACATTCGTCACGCTGTAACAGACTGAAAAGCGCGAATCATCTCTTGCCAAACTTTTACTAACATGCAGTAACATGAGATTAGCAAAAGCAGCCCCAAGGGTTGTGCCAGTGGAATCAAACTTCCCCTTTATAGTGCCGTCGTACGTGTTGTACATCACCGCGTTTGAGAACGATGAGATTTTGTCTTGACAGTGTGTACGCAAAGAAAGCTTGACAAGATTCTCGACAAGCCTGACAAGTAACTCGTAGAGGAATACGATGTTTCTTTTAAGACAAGATTCTCAGTCGTGTGTACGAGGCCTCACACTTTGTAAAAGTTGTTGGAGCTATACATTAATATACTTACAAAATTGCTTCCTTCGGAATAGTTTGATTTGTGTAGCTCCTCAGCTGTTTAAGAGGAACTTTATTCTGTTGCAAATTGAGACAGGTACTCTTGTCTACATAGTCAATTCCAAGTCCTAAACAAAGTAATAAAACATTAGAATTTACTGTTTTAGTTATAATGTAGATATCAATTCCATTTTCTGGCTTCTACAGGTTTAATAAATATTAGATGTTACGGCCCAATCCTTTGAAAATCAATAGGTTCAGCAGTGTTTTAAATGAAGAGTACAGCAACCCTCACCAGATTATTTCCCCTCTTGAAGGAAAAGGGGTGTCAGGTCTCTGTACATGTCAGGAATTAATGGACAGAAATACAATCCTTTAGAAGATAAGGAAGCTCCCATATAAGAATTGAATCTGTCCATTGAGCAGTTTGCCTGAAGTTTAGGTGTAACTGACTGAAATCAACAGTGACCAACCTGGCCAACCTATTCGCCTTTGATAATGTTATGCCATGGAGGGTTGAGGATGGCATATAGACATAAGATCACTACTCAATCTGACTGTAACTGGCTAGATCAAGAGTGCATTCTCTTATGCCTGTAGGTAGCTTATAGGGTTGGTTTACCTTTCCTTTACAAAATCCCCCATGAATTCCAGCATTGTCAGCTCATTATAAACCAGTTCCCAGCTTTTAAAAAGGTGCTCCTTTTCCTCTCCATGATTATTGGCAGCCAAACCCGCTGTGTTCCACTTAAACGGCAAGATGGGCTGGAGCTTAGAAATGCACCGCCAGGTGGCACTATGGCTCACTCAAACTCCATACATGTGCAGTGCGCCCTCTCCTTCTATAATACTGAGCACAGCAGCTGCTGCCAAAGGGAGAGAGAGCACACCACACATGCGAGCAGTTTGAATGAGCCAAATTGCCCATTGGGAGCACGTCTAACTTCCAGACAGTTCTGTTTAGAAAAAAAGAAGAAGATTTAACAAATTTTTCTATGTAGGTCATGTACAGAAATAGAGTGAAAAAAGCTGATTAGTGGTATGTAATAAGCTGGGGACGTTGAAGTGTATATAGGGTATGGTTTTAAATGTGCAGGAAAGGTCAACCACACAACCACACCTACACAAACTGGAGGAGGTTGTGCAGCACAGAATCATATGACATCAGAGAGTAGTTTTAAAGTGACACTAAACTATATCCCTTTTCCCCAAAAATAATCCATATGCATCCACTACCTAATGGCCCTGCAATCCATTTTTCATAAAATTGTTTCCTATTGTGCTTTTCTGCCTTCTTGTAATGTCCTTTGTGAGTTCCCAAACCTTTCCTTTTCCCCAATCACTTCTGTTCAGAAGTGCACATTGGATGAGGGCACATGCACTGCTCTATAGACACTAAATCCCATAGTCCATGGTCCCTAGTCCATCTCGGGAGCAAGCAAGAGAGGGTAGCTATGGGGGTTATCCACAAAAGGGATACGCCGGCGTATCTACTGATACGCCGTCGTATCCTTGTTTCTATCTATGGAACTGATCCACATAATCAGTTTACCATAGATAGGCAGAAGATCCGACATGTGTAATTGAATTACACTGTCGGATCTTAAGGATGCAATTCTAGGCCGGCCGCTAGGTGGCGAGGCCATTGCGGTCGGCCTAGAATATGCAAATTAACACTTACGGCGATCCATGAACGTTCCGACGGGCCCGTTGCGCTAAATCTACGTTGTTTACGTCGAGTTACGCCGCGTAAAAATAGGGCTGAGTCCTATTTGACTAAGCCCTATTAAGTATGGCCGTCGTTCCCACGTCGAAATTTTAAACTCTACGTCGTTTGCGTAAGACGTTCGTGAATGGCGCTGGACGCCATTTACGTTAACGTCTAAGCAAATGACGTCGGAGCGACGTCAGTTAGCGCAATGCACGTCGGGTAAGTTACCCGACGGAGCATGCGCAGTACGTCCGGCGCGGGAGCGCGCCTAATTTTAATGGGAATCGCCCATTTGTATTAGGAACGCCTTGCGCCGGACGGAGTTAAGTTACACCGCCGCAAATTTCCAGGTAAGTGCTTTGTGGATCGGCACCTAACTTGGGAGATTTGCGGCAGTGTAACTTAACTCTGAAAAGTTAAGTTGCGCTCGGCGGCTGTGGATCTGGCCCTATGTTCCTACATACAGTGGGACCATTGAGAATTAACATAGCTACCCTCTAACCAGAAGTCGGATCACAGCAGCAAAAAAAAAAACGGATGAAAGCATTTTAATGATTTATGCCGCATACACACGGTCAGAATTTCCGACAATAAAAGTTTGATGTGCGCTTTTGGTCGGAAATTCCGACCGTGTGTAGGCTCCATCTGACTTTTTCTGTCGGAATCTCCGACAGCAAAAATTTGAGAGCTGGTTCTCAAATTTTCCGACAGGAAAAGTTCTTGTCTGAAATTCCGATTGTCGGTATGCAATTCCGACGCGCGAAAAAAACATGCATGCTCGGAATCAATTTGACGCATGCTCGAAATCATTGAACTTAATTTTTCTCGGCTCGTTGTAGTGTTTTATGTCACCGCGTTCTTGACGGTCTGAATTTTGTGTGACTGTGTGTATGCAACACAAGTTTGAGCCAAAATTCAGTCAAAAAATGTTTTCTTGTCGGAATTTTCGATTGTGTGTATGCGGCATTAGAAGAGGCTGAGAGCAATAGAAGGAACTTTTTGAGTTACGAATATGTACTTGAATATAATTATACTTTTTTAAACCAAAGTTTAGCGTAATTTAAAGTAAAAGCCCAATAAATACCAATAAAATCATATTTAGAATCTAGAGTTGCTCTTTGAACATTAGAATTCTTTAAAAAAAATCATATAAAATGTTGAATCATTCTGCCATTCATAACCGAACCCGGTAAAAACAATACATATGTGAACTTACTTACTAACTTTTTTAGCACTTTCTCCATAAATAATTCACAGTTCATACAGACACATCAGACATGTGTACGTTATTCACCACAAATGATATTTGATAGTGCACCAGAGTGACACGTGACTAGGTGCAAGCTGCTAAACGTTCACATTTTTGTGGTCGCAATATTCATTTCAGAAGACTTTTATTGTTTGTATGGGGGTTCTATCCACCTTCAGTCAACTGTGCAAAATCCTACATGTGCCTTTTTAGAAACGCAATGGGGTTTCCAAGTCAGCTAACCATGAAAAGCAACAATTCATCTTCAGAGATAAATGTTATTCATTTCTCTTTATACATCATGGAAATTGTATGTGTACGATGTATATAGGGTGTTAGTAGTATCAAAATGTCATGTGATTATTTGTGGTCCAATGGAGACCATAGGCTGCCGCAGAATGTTGTTCTTCCCGCTATGTTCCCCACTTTACTAAGTTAACTTAGAGCGATATTAATCACAAGATCAAACATTTAGTATAATGCAGCTTAACAATTCTTAGATGTGATGGCTGCATTAGTTTTATTGTTTAAACTTTCTTTCCTCTATTTTAATCTGGTGATCCAGCTAGCAAGCCTGCCGTTTTTCAAAACAACAAGCTCTCTTCTAGATGTATCAGTTTACAGGGGTGAGACAAACCATTTAACACTGGCATTGTTTACAATGATCAGCTTTTATTTATTTATGTAAAACCTTTATCCTTAGGCCCCGTACACACGACCGGATCGATCCGCTGGGATTGATCCGTGGATCAGTTCAAGCAGATAGATCCGGTCGTGTGTACGGCCTAGCGGACATTTTCAGGCGGATAAAAATCCAGCCGACGGATTCCAAGCGGATAAAAATTTCTTAGCATGCTAAGAAATCTATCCGCTGGAATCCAGTACAGCGGACTGATCCGGTCGTCTGTACAGACTCACCGGATCAGTCCGTCCGCTCCCATCCCTCGCATGCGTCGTAATGATTCGACGCATGCGTGGAAGTATTTACCTTCCAGGGTCGCGCACGTCGCCGCGTCATCGTCGCGGCGACGGTGCGGCCACGTCACCGCGGATGTATTCCGCGGGGATTTCGATCTGATGGTGTGTACAGCCATCAGATCCAAATCCGCCAGAGGATTTATCCGCTGGAAACGGTCCGGCGGACCGTTTCCAGTGGATATCCTCTCGTGTGTACAAGGCCTAAAAGAAAAACACAGAAATGCAAGGCTTTCTCCCTGGTGTGGAGTGTGGTGCTCGCCCTTTCCCTTGGACTACAGGAGAGTCAGGACGCTCTCTACGTTGCAGATAGAGAAAGGAGCTGTGTGTTAGTGGGCGTCCTGACTCTCCTGTAGTCAAAGGGAGGGGGCGAACACGACACTCCACACCAGGGAGAAAGCCTTGCATTACTGTGTTTTTCTTTAAGGATGTCTATAGAGCTATA
The DNA here is from genome assembly GCF_905171775.1 of Rana temporaria. Classification (NCBI taxonomy): domain Eukaryota; kingdom Metazoa; phylum Chordata; class Amphibia; order Anura; family Ranidae; genus Rana; species Rana temporaria. Next base: position 103,036,891 of record NC_053492.1, read on the forward strand.
GAGTTACAGACAGAAGAACGGGAAGTGAGGATTTCTCAGAAGAAATAAGGACATTTAAAAGCAAAATCAAAGGATGAGGTAAGTAAAGGAGGACTGCACTAAGGTAAAGGAAGCTATTAAAAATTGTACCTTTACAACACCTTTTAAAGATGAACTGCAGGTACACATGTATAAATACACAAGTTAAATACATATAAGATAGCTAGCTGTGTTACCTGCCAAAAAAATGTGTATTTTTATCCACCCAGTCTTAAAATGTACACAGCTGTGCCACACAGATTTTTCTCTGAACAAGAAAGAATAAGCTGCACACCACGACTGTAGTCCAAAATCCTTTATTAGGACATCCAAGAGTGACACCACAGGGACAGAGTGCCCGGTAGCGGCGTTTCACACTATTATAAGTGCTTAATCATTATGATTAAGCACTTATAATAGTGTGAAGCGCGTCTACCGGGCACTCTGTCCCTGTGGGGTCACTCTTGGATGTCCTAATAAAGGATTTTGGACTACAGTCATGGTGTGCAGCGGAGGCGAGCTGAGGCGAGGCGAGCACCCACGAATTCCATTAGGCTTCCTCAAACAGACAAACAGGCGAGCTGAGGCGAGCACCCACGAATTCCATTAGGCTTCCTCAAACAGTCAAACATGCGATCGGAGGCGAGCACCCATAAATTCCATTAGGCTTCCCCAAACAGTCAAACAGTAACAGTCCTGCTGAAAAACCAGCATTCAATCACTCGCTGATGCCAGTGGGGGAGGGGTGGGAGTCCCACTGTCAGAATACAATAGCGCAGCAGGGGAGAGCCATACATCTACACCACTTGTGAGTTTTTTTTTTTTTATTATTATTATTCATCCCACTGGCTAAACAAAAAAAATTGATATTGTGTGGCCAACATTAATATGACCACTTGACCAAGTGTTCAATAAACAAATTAGTGATCTAGTTGCAGTGCTCTTATGAAACAGCATGACAGTTGCAAAAGCATGAAGTACAATTTAAAAGAAGATCCAGGATACAGTTTGAAGGTTTTGTTGAGTCATAAGTCAGACCTAGAGTCAGTTCCTCAAAACATGTCTTCATTACTGAATCACATCCCCGTGACTCCCCAGTCAAGACAGAGAAATTTAGGAAAGGGAATCCTGTATAAGGGTGCAAGCCCTGACATGTCAGGAAAGCCAGTATATAGAAACATCAGTGATTTCACTGTAGACGTTGACAAGTATTCTCATAAATCTTGAGTAAGCTATCTGCTGTCATGGGGCTACCGTGTGATTCATGTCTACCTCACCTTGTGTTTTCTGCAGTCGGCATTCTGAATGTATACATGAATTAAATTCGCAACAACACATGTTATTTTGAGTCATGTGACCATAAAAAATGCACCCCATTAACGCTGCAAAAGCGCTGGAAAAGCACCAAAAAAGTGCTGCAAAAACGCCCAACGTTTTATGGGCTGTTTTCAAGCGCCTCAGTGAGAAAGGGGTATGCATGGACTTACAGTCATTTTTTATTTAGATAGCATGGGCAGGGATTAAAGTTATTCAGTCAGGCTGTAATGCTCTATCTCTTTTCATTGGTAAGATTTCCCCTTACTTCCTTTCTTCATAACCATCATCTTCAGTTAAAAAAGTGAGAGTATATACACTGTACATTGTAAGTTCGCATGAGACTCTCCTTGTGTGGTAAATTATTGTTTTTCTGTTTTATATACACTTTTCTGAATGTGATGGAATATTTCCTATCAAATAAAATACTTAAACAAGAAAAAAGTGAGAGAAATTCTGACAAGATATGTCCGATGTGAGCTTTTGTTTGGAAATTCCAACCGTGTGTAGGCTCCATCGGACTTTTGCTGTCAGAATTTCCACCAAAAAAAAGATTTAGAGCAGGTTCCCAATTTTTCTAATGGAAGAAGTTCCTACCGGAAAATCCACTCGTCTGTATGCAATTCCAACGCGCAAAAAAACATGCATGCTCAGAATGAAGCAGAAGAGCTAAACTGCCTATTGAACTTCATTGATCTCGGCTCGTTGTACGTTTTGTACGTCACTGCGTTCTTGACGGTCGGTATTTCCAACAAGATTTGTGTGACCGTGTGTGCGCAACACAAGTTTGAGCCAACATTCCATCAGAAAAGAAAAACACGTTCTTCTTGTCGGAATTTCCAATCATTTGTACGCAGCATTAGGCTAACCATACACCCGGAGACTGAAGGATCACCTGATTACCCCATCCATGCTAAACAGCTGTACTGTCTGAATACCAGAACAGTGATTCCATCTTGGATGCCGTCACCATATGCCCAATAGTTTTCCACCAGTATGATTTTTCAATTGAAGTTTATTGGTTAGTGCTGACAGGGCAACCCACAACTGCAATGTTGGCCAATTCAGCTGTAAATTCTAGCAACGTATCGCCCGCGTAAAGCCTTTCACTGGGGACACACACCAAAGAAGCCTGGAAGGGTTATCTCCCTTCCTTCGCTTTACCAGAAAAGGTATTTGTATCACTGTCATTCTGTGTTCATGCTGAAGGGATGTTCCTCTACTTCTTACCAAGCCCAAAAAAGTGGTTTCAGTGCAAGCGCTATCTTTTTGAATCTCTCTAAAGGAGACAGTTGCCACTGAAACAAGTCACTATTGGAAGATTCCCTCTACATTAAAACCTTGGATTGCGAGCACAATTTTTTTCCGGAAACATGGTTGTAATCCAAAGCACTTGTATATCAAAGCAAATTTCCCCATAAGAAATAATGGAAACTCAGATGATTTGTTTCGGTACCATTAATTCATAAGTCCTTCACTTTATAGTCCATATAAAAAGATTATAGCAATGTGATAGGTTGTGTAACCATAAAATGTCCATCCACGAATGGAAGCCTCCACAAGGGGATTAGAAGCAAAATCCAGCAGGAGCTACAGAGTATAAAATAGAAGAAAGGCGCCTTTAAGTGTAGCAATATGTTGCTAAATGTTGTACCTTCAATAAATGTAACCAAATTGCTACACTTAGAGGCACCTCTCTTCTCTTTTATACTCAGTTGTGACATGGCACTACTTGTGTATCAAGACATCGCTTGTATATCAAGTCAAAATTTGCTAACAAATTACAAATTGCTCGCAAACCAAGTTACTCTTTAACCAAGGTTTTACTGTATATTCCTATTCTGACAACTCAGATTTTTGTATTTTCCCTCACACCCAGTCCTGGTGACAATGGTCATTAGGACAATTAGAGAGAGTGAAAGTGCTCAACAGAAATATAGACAAAACCAAAACTGACCAACCCTTCACTTATCTGTCCACAAAAAAATATTTGACTTTAGATACACATAAACACTTTAGCACTCATTTAGAAATCTGCTACATTGTTCATTAAATATATCTAAATGCATAGTTTTTTGTTGTAAACAAACAATTCTGTGAGTATAGTTTCTTATAGAACTTACCTTTACCTATATTAGAACAGAGAAATATTACCAACAAAATAAGAGGTGTAATATGGATAATATTCATCTTCAGCTTGGTGTGGAGAGAGCTAGAAGAACTCTGGAGGGAGTCTGGCATTCAAATGTATAGAAAGGTGACTGGGCTGACTATAAACTGAGAGGTGGCAGGTGGAAATTTACACTTCCTCCTGGTGGGCATCAACACTCCCCCTGAGCTGAAGCCCCTCTAAAGTGGAATGTTTCAGAGCAGTGGACAAGTACATATAAGGTAACTGAAACCTCAAACCTCTAAGCCTCCGTTATAGTGGAAAGTTACAGGTTCTCATTCTTTCATCTTGGTTCTGGTTTGGTCTTCCTGTGAGAGTACAATAGAAAGTATGAGTAGTTTACGTATGTTAACCACTGCTCAAGATAGAAAGTAATGTTTGTATTTAGCATCACAGCTATACAAAAAACTATAATGATCTAACTAACGCAAAATAAATATAAACTACCTCATTTTTTCCAGGATGGCTTGGTATTCTGTATTTTCACAGTTCATATTAATGATGGAATAAGAATTTATTTACAGACTTTAAGACTGGGTTCACATATGTGTGGTTGCGGTGTCCAGTGCGTTACTGTTCACTGGTTCAGGTGCGATTCAGGTGTAAATTTTTGACTGAATTCGCACCTAAACCGGACCGAAAAGCGCACAGGACCCTTTGTGAAACCACACCACGGCCACCCCGGATAAGTGGGAACCGGTTCCATTGAGAGCCGGTCACATTCACATGTCATGCAAATTGATCCAATTAGCATATTTGTGAACCTAGCCTAAATGTAAAGTTGGTTAATGAAGGTTATGACAGTTAAAACATATATAGTGTATGGGACAGCTCTGTATATCATATACAGAGCTGGTGGCTTGTCCTACAAAAGAGGTACCAACTGTTACTTTCATGCCCTCCCCCTTTAGCCTAAAGGGTCGTAAGCATGGGCCAAATATCGGGAGGCATCAGCCGGTTCAAGAGAAACCGGTCGACATTCGGCTTGTGTATACAGCAGCCAGTCCGACCGAAGCCGACTGTCCGGTGGGCTTCTGTCAATGAGGCATGACTGAATAAGGTCTGCCGATCGGCATCTGATCTGGTGTGTTCTGTCGAAGGGGCGTCCCCCTGTCAGAACACAGTAGCTCAGTGTGGGAGTTTGCTGTACTAACATCATGCATACAGTACCTTGAAAAAGTTTCATACCCCTTGACACTTTCTACATTTTGTCATGTTTCAACTAAAAATGTAAATGTATTTTATTGGGATTTTATGTGATAGACCAACACAAAATGGCACATAATTGTGAAGTGGAAGAAAAATTATCAATGGTTTTCATTTTTTTTTTTTTTACAAATAAATATCTAAAAAGTGTGGCGTGCATTTGTATTCAGCCCCCTTTACTCTAATACCCCTAACTAAAATCAAGTGCAACCAATTGACTTCAGAAGTCATATAATTAATAAATAGATTTCACCTGTGTGTAATTTAATCTCAGTATAAATACAGCTGTTCTGTGAAGCCCTCAGATGTTTGTTAGAGAACCTTAGTGAACAAAAAGCATCACAAAGGCCAAGGAACAGGTCAGGGATAAAGTTGTGGAGAAGTTTAAAGCAGGATTAGGCTATAAAAAATATCCCAAGCTTTGAACATCTTACGGAGACTGTTCAATCCATCATCCAAAAATGAAAGAGTATGGCACAACTGCAAACCTACCAAGACACGGCCGTCCACCTAAACTGACAGGTCGGGCAAGGAGAGCATTAATCAGAGAAACAGCCAAGAGGCCCATGGTAACTCTGGAGGAGCTGCAGAGATACACAGCTCAGGTGGGAGAATCTGTCCACAGGACAACGATTAGTCATGCATTCCACAAATATGGCCTTTATGGAAGAGTGGCAATAAGAAAACCATTGTTGAAAGAAAACCATAAGAATTCCCATTTGCAGTTTTCAAGAAGCCGTGTGGAGGACACAGAAAACATGTGGAGGAAGTGCTCTGGTCAGATCCACCGTGAAACATGGTGGTGGCAGCATCATGTTGTGGGGATGCTTTTCTTCATCAGGGACAGGGAAGCTGGTCAAAGTTGATGGGAAGATGGATGGAGCCAAATACAGGGCAATCTTAGAAGAAAATCTGTTTCTGAAAAAGACTTAAGGCTGGGGCGGAGGTTCACCTTCCAGCAGGACAATGACCCTAAACATACAGCCAGAGCTACAATGGAATGGTTTAGATCAAAGCATATTCATGTGTTAAAATGGCCCTTGTCAAAGTCCAGACCTAAATACAATTGAGAATCTGTGGCCAGACTTGAAAATTACTGTTCACAGACACTCTCCATCCAATCTGACAGAGCTTGAGCTATTTTGCAAAGAAAAAATGAGCAAAAATGTCACTCTTTACATCTGCAAAGCTAGTAGAGACTTCCCCAAAAAGATTTGCAACTGTAATTGCAGGTGGTTCTACAAAGTATTGACTCAGGGGGGCTGAATACAAATGCAAGGCACACTTTTCATATATTTATTTGAAAAGAATTTTGAAAACCATTTATCGTTTTCCTTCCACTTCACAATTATTTGCCACTTCGCGTTGGTCTATCACATAAAATCCCAATAAAATACTGTAGCATTACCCCCGGAGGAGCTGCTGGATTTTTTGGTGGCACATTACCTCATGGCTCCTCCGAATTCCTAGGGGTGAATGATGCGTATTGCATATAGTAGAAGTAAAGGAATGTTTATGACAGGTGCTCTTTGCTATGCTCTTTATTACCCAGTCCGATAAAAACAATAAACTTGTGGTGAGGATAGTAAAGTTGAAGAAGAGGGAGAATAGCAGATTCAGGCATGATGATAGCAAACAACCGTAACGCTTCTCTGCGCCACTCTTGCCGGAGTGGGCTAAGCGCACCCGGACAGGCCTCTCTCACCGACCTGGCAGCCGGAGTATCACTCGGACAATTTGTAGGATAAAGTCTCTGCCACAGACCCTCCTTGATGAACTTGAACTTGAGGAAAAGTCTCTGCCACAGACCCTCCTCGGTGAGCCTCAGAAAGACACCTCTGCTACAGGCCCTCTCTGGATTGAATTCTTAGAGATATCCCTCCTTAGATGAGTTATGCCTGGATGTCCTTCAACTTGTCACTCAGGTTCCGACTGACAGGTGATCAATCCCTCAGTGTCCGGCCACCTCGATCCCCGGTGGTTTGTCCAGGCCCTTTTGTACCGCCAGCCTCTCAGTGGCGCTCCTCAGACTGACTCCCCACTGAACAGCAGTACAGCTTGGGATCCTCGAAGGTCGGAACCCAGTCACTCACTGGGTCCCCGTCGCTGTTCAGATGCTCTGGGCCAGCATGGCCCCGGAACCAGGAACACCGCCCCGGCCAGGTAGGCCATAACACCTGGGCGCTGTGATGTGGCCACCCTAAAGGTGGGTGCCACACTGGACAAAAAAGACCCAGAACTAATGGCGTCTGTCTCATAAATACCCCTCTCCAGCATGCACAGCGAGGTCAAACCCTCCTGATTGGCTGCTGGAACAGAGCACCCAGACCTTGACTCCAATGCTGCCACCTGCAGCACCGGGGCTGGAAGAACACCCCAACGCGACAGAATAGCCTACAGCACAGCCAAGCTGGGACAGAGACCCTGTTTTGCACTTAACAATCTGGATCAGAGTCTAACTACACTCTGATCTTACCCTTAAATTTGACTAGCACCGGTACTATAAAGTACACAGGCGCTACAATACATTTACGTTTTTGGTTGTAACATGACAAAATGTGGAAAATTTCAAGGGGTATAAATACTTTTTCAAGGCACTGTAGTTAATACAGCGGCTCCTCACGAGCTGTCAGACTTTGTTTTCGTTTAGTTTATTTGGCTTAAAGTGCACCTATGCCCTGACGATTGACATTAAACTATTAACATATTCCTTTAAAGAGCTTCAAAAGACCTTTGACTTCTCTATCTGCTTTTTTTGTGAAGTTATTCATTCTGAAACATCACAACATATGCCTCATTTCCACTGAGCGGATCGGTTCGGTACGGTTCGGTTCAGTATGCTATTTTGGGTGTTTCCATTATGAAAGTGTGCCATAAAACCGAACCGTACCGGACCATTCTGGGTCCTGCTTCAGATGTGGGCCATAGAAAATGGAACAGTTCCATTAGGGCGGAGATGCAATACTTTCCACTGATTGGTGGACGTGCTAGGCATTTTTTCTAAATCCTGTATGGTCCCGACGGTCTGATTTGCAGTGGAAACACTCACGAGAATAGACCGGTCCGTTCTAAACCGTTCCAAATCTACTGACCCGAACCGTTCCGTTCAGTGGAAACAAGGCAATAGACTCTGGAGTCGGTTTCAATAATTTCTAGGCAAAGATTTAAAAGCATTCACAGGTCATCAATTGCAAGTTAACAGTGAATGTTCACCCGATCCGATATGCAGACGGATGGAAAAATAGGATTTTCCTCCATCTGCAGAACCGGACCATAGCGGGGACCGATGAGATCCCATTGGGATACATGTATGTCCGTATTTCATCCGAAAACGAATGGAGGAAATACGGACATACTGTCCGCACGTGTGAAAGGGGCCTTAAAGTTTAATAAAAAATACAACGTATTAAAGACAATAACACATTCAAAGCGCCATTGTACACACACAAACAAACAAAAAAACGTGCTTATTTGGTGCACATGTGTGTGAAAACCAAAATTGTCCATGCATAATAGTTACTGCCACAGACAGTTATTGTGGGCCTTCCATGTTTTTATATCACAAATACAGTTAGATAGGAAAGAAGTAGTAAAAGCATACCTCACAACTTTCTGAGATGGGAATGAGGGACACCTATCAGCAAAAGTATGCAGGCATAGGACACACCCCTTGCCACGCCCCCTTAAAGGAGAATTGTACAAAAAAATAAGATTGGTTAAACCCACAAGTGCTTTTTTTTTACCACTACTATTTCTGTATATTGGCTTTTGGAATTTACAAATGCAGCAATTTAGAAATTGGATGAAAGGTTTAGCACTGGGAAACACTTTTTGATAGATAAAAAGTGCATTTTATATACATCTATATAGATCAGACCAAAATGAGGGACAATTAAGGAGAATGAGGGACAGAGGGACATTGCTCCAAATCAGAGACAGTCCCTCTAAATCAGGGACAGTTGGGAGGTATGGTAAAAGTTAAATACAGTTTAGTGTTAGATGTTCATAGAAGTGATAATTGAGCCCTAATCAGTCGGCCAAGTGGAAACATGTAAATGCTAAAAAATAAGGGACCCAAGAATGAGCCCTGAGGAACCACAAACTTGACTGGACCAACTTCAGATTGGAATTTGCCAAGAGAAACAAAGTGATAGTGATCAATAAGATACAAAGGAATCAGTTTCAAGCCTCGTACACACGCTCGTTTTCACGGCAAGAAAACTGCTGGCAGAGCTTTTTGACGAGAAAAGAACCTACTCTCTATTTTCTCGTCGTGATTTTCATCAGGCTGGTTTACAACAACAAAAACGTTTGTGTGTGTGCTTTTCCGAGTCTTAAAAACCTGCGCATGGTCAGAATCAAGTATGAGACGGAAGCGCACCTTCGGTAAAACTAGCATTCGTAATGGAGATAGCACATTCGTCACGCTGTAACAGACTGAAAAGCACAAAGACTGAAAAGCATGAAGACTGAAAAGTGCGAATAGTCTCTCACCAAACTTTTACTAACACGCGGTAACATGAGATTAGCAAATGCAGCCCCAAGGGTGGCACCAATGGAATCGAACTTCCCCTTTATAGTGCCGTTGTACGTGTTGTACGTCACCGCGTTTGAGAATGACGAGATTTTGGCTTGACAGTGTGTATGCAAGGAAAGCTAGACAAGAATCCCGTCAAGCTTGACAAGAATCACGTCGAGAAAAACTTCTTTTTTTTTTACGACGGGATTCTCGGACATGTGTACAAGGCTTTAGAGCCAATTCTGACACTCCAAATATCGTTTCACTGCGAGAAAGTAGGAGATTGTGCTCTACAGCAGGGATCCTCAACCCCTCGGGTCACAGACCACTACTGGTCCACAGCCTGTTATTGACCAGCCGCACAGCAGGGGATGAGCAGCGACCACAGTCCGTACAGGCCTATCACAGATCGCTTTTGCTGCATACTTCCTGCTGTGCGGCCATGCCTGTGTGTCCTCTCCCAGCTACTTCGCCCACTGGCTGACGATGTCATCCTATCAGCAGGGCAGGGGGTGGAGAGTAGCTGCAGATCAGAATAGAGAGCCATAGCTATGAATAAGCAGTGTTGAGAGTGCGAAACGCGTCAGTTAATACCCTGCTGTGATTTGTACTTTTGTAATTTCATACAATAAATGTGTTTTTATTGGAGTGTGGCTGTCCAGATCTTCCCTCTTCTAGGTCAGGTACATGTGATCACAATACCCCTATCATTGAGTCCTTGCACTGGCTACCCATCAGGCTTTGCATAGACTTTAAGATCCTCTTGCTCACCTATAGGGCTCTTTATGGCCTGGCACCCCATTATCTCTCTTAACTTACTCCTCCCTGTGTAACCTTCGCTCCTCAAATTCTGGTCATCCGTGTGTCCCCTCTACTTACCTACACTCAGGGCTTTTTTATCTCACAGAATAGGTGCAGGAGCTCTCCCTGCATCATTCCTAAACAAGATCCCATGCAGCCAGCAACATAGATCCACCCAGCAACAATTAACCACGCGCAACAAAATACCCCCTCCCTCAGCAACAACAGATTCCCAGCAGCAATAATAGATCCACCCGCAACAAAATTTCCCCTCCCTCAGCAACAACAGATCCCCAGCAGCAATAATAGATCTCCCTGCAACCAGCATCAAGAGACGCGTCAGAACCCAGCAAGAATAGACCCCCCAAGCAGCAATGGACCACCCACAACAAAATACCCACTCCCCAAGCAAAAAAAGATCTCCATCAGCAATAACAGATCTCCTTGCAGCCAGCATCAATAGACGCTTCAGCAACCAGCAGAAATAAACCCCCCAGCAACAATGGACCACCCGCAACAAAATGCCCCCACCACCCAGTAATAATAGACCCCCAGCAGAAACAAATGATCTCCATGCAGCCAGCATCATTAGACCCCTCCCTCAACAGTAGAACCCACCCCCAGCAACCATAGGGTCCCCCAACAGAAACAATAGACCTACCTAACAAGAAATAGGTCCTCTCCAGCAACAATAGACTCTGCACATTCAAAACTGGAGGTGCCAGAACTGCGCTCCCACTTCCCACTGAAAAAAAGCCCTGCCTACACTTGATGGGAGAGAACCATTCCTGTGTACAGACCCTTCTTCTGCTATGGCCCAAAACTAATTTCTTACAAAGAACATCAGAGAGTCATCTTTTGTAAACTCATTCAACTCAAATCTAAAAACGTTTTTCTTTAGACAAGCTTTTACATCATTGTCCCTTTTTTTTCTTTGTTTTACCCTGTATATTTCTTGTGTTTTTATTTCTCTTGTTTTACTCCCTTAATGCTATTTAGCAGTAGTGTGCTACTTTACCTGGTAATTGCACAGTCATGCAATGTTGTACCCAAGCGAAATGTATATCTTTTTTTCCAACAGAGTTTTCTTTTGGTGGTATTTGATCATCACTGGGTTTTTAATTTTTTATTATATAAACAAAAAAAGACTGAAAATGTTTTGCCAAAATGTATTCTGCTGCATGTCCCAATAATTGTATATTGTTTGGTTTGCATGAGCGTTAGAGCTTCTACTATGGTATATAAACTCTGTGTGTGTGTGTGTATATATATATGTATATATATATATATATATATATAATATATATATATATATATATATATATATATATATATATATATATATTGGAATCTTTATTTATTTATTTATTTTATACTACTAATGGCGGTGATCAGTGATTTAAAATGGGACTACGGTAGACAATCTGACACTAACTGACGCGTAGGAGGGGACTGACTGATTGTGCTAATAATGTACACTGTCACTGTACTAATGACACTGGCTGGGAGGGGGTTAACATCTAAAGGCAATCAAGGGGTTAAATGTGTACCAATATATAATGTGTGCTGATTGTACTAACAGATTTCTTTTTTTCAACATCACAGGAAGGTGATGTCACAAGGGGGTGGGGTCTCTGGATGATGTTACTGGATGACCATGCCCCGTGTCTATAAATAACTGTGGGAGCTAGCATTGGGAAAGAGAAGAAGAACCGGAGGAACAGAGGAAGAACTGGCAGAGGAAGAAGACATCACACAGCGAGAAAAACCAGAGGAAGAAGACATCAGCTTGGCAAGAAGAACCGGAGGAAGAATCAGAGGAAGAAGACATCAGCACAGCGAGAAGAACTGGATGATGAAGACATCACTGGCGGGAGAAGAAATCGGTGGTGGTTTTATTTGTTTGATGCTTTTTTGGGTGAATGGGTAGGGGTACAATGTACCCCCTACTCATTCACATAGGGTGAGGGGCCGGGATCTGGGGGCCCCCTTGTTAAAGGGGGCTTCCAGATTTCAATAAACCCCCCACCCGCAGACTCCGACAACCACCGCCCAGGGTTTTCGGTAAGAGGGCCTTTTCCTCATCAGAATGGGGTGACAAGGTGCTTTGGGGTGGGGGGCGCAGAGCCCCCCTGTCCCAAAGCACCCACCCCCCAATGTTGTGGGCATGTGGCCTGGTATGGTCCAGGAGCGGGATTTTGTTTTATTATTATTTTAGCGTGGGTTTCCCCTCAAGATCCATACCAGACTCAAAGGGCCTGGTATTGTCGGGATCAAAGTCGGATTCCGTTCTTTGAAGTCGGATGGAAGTCAGACACTAAGTCACAGGGCAAAGTAGGATGTAAGACTGTCGTATCGTACCAGTGTGAACCCGGCCTAAGGCTCAAATCACACTGCCGTGACGTGTGATCCAACTTGATATGCCCCGTACACACCATCACTTTATGTGATGAAAAAAAAAACGATGTTTTTAAAAACGTCACTTTAATTGACCGTGTGTGGGGGAAAACGTCGTTTTATGTCTTGTAAAAAACGACCAAAAAAAATTGAAGCATGCTTCAATTTTATGTGTCGTTTTTCAAAACGTAGTTTTTTACTTCACAGAAATTGACCGTGTGTAGCAAAAAACGTTGTTTAAAAAGACGTTTTTACACCCGCGCATGCCCAGAAGCGAGCTTCAATGGAAAAACGTGGTGGAACGTAACCTCGCTTTGCTAGAACATTGTGAGAAAAACGATGGTGTGTAGGCAACTTCGTCTTTGAAAATTGAAGTTTCAAAAAGGTCATTTTTTACTTCACAGAAAATGTCGTTTTTTTTCATCACATAAAGTGACGGGGCATTAGACTCCAAGTCAGGTGACATGTGAAATCCCATTTTAGTGCTACGTTTGCAGGATAGTGTGTTCTTTTGAAAAACAGACTTACTGGCTAGATCACCAGGTGAAAATAAAAGAAGAACCTAAAAAAGAAAGATAGTGGATCCCATCTAAGAATCTGCAATATAACAAATGTTTGCTTTTGGGTTTAATACAACTTTACACTTTTATACAGAGCAAAGATGGGCCCTCGGCAAATCATCTTCCAGAATGACCGTAAATGACATTACTCCCATGTATGAAAGTGGAATCTTTCTTCATTGGAAATCACTGGTTTCCTCTTTCATACAATTCTTAGTTTGGTACCGGATACAAATCGGATACAAGAAACCAGTTCCCTTTTACATAAAAGCACTTAGGGAAGCTCCTTTCATTTGACATGTACAGTTGTATGCAAAAGTTTAGGAACCCCTGACAATTTCCATGATTGTCATTTATAAATATTTGGGTGTTTGGATCAGCAATTTCATTTTGATCTATCAAATAACTGAAGGACACAGTAATATTTCAGTAGCGAAATGAGGTTTATTGGATTAACAGAAAATGTGCAATATGCATCAAAACAAAATTAGACAGGTGCATAAAATTGGGCACCCCAACAGAAAAATCACATCAATAGTGGAACAGAAATAACAATCTCTGAACGCTTCCTATAGCCTGTAATGAGTGTCTGGATTCTGGATGAATGTATTTTGGACCATTCCTCCTTACAAAACATCTCCAGTTCAGTTAAGTTTGATGGTTGCCGAGCATGGACAGCCCGCTTCAAATCACCTCACAGATGTTCAATGATATTCAGGTCTGGGGACTGGGATGGCCATTCCAGAACGTTGTACTTGTTCCTCTGCATAAATGCCTGAGTAGATTTTGAGCCGTGTTTTGGGTCGTTGTCTTGTTGAAATATCCAGCCCCAGCGTAACTTCAACTTTGTGACTGATTCCTCAACATAATTCTCAAGAATCTGTTGATATTGAGTGGAATCCATGCGACCCTCAACTTTAACCAGATTCCCAGTAGCGGCACTGACCACACAGCCCCACAGCATTAAGGTGGAGGTTCACCCGAAAATCAATTTTTTTACAGTAGATTGAGGCTAATTACGGTAAGCACAATCGGGTGTTTTTTTTTTTTTAAATCAATGCAGTTTTTACCGTTTTAGAGATAGATGTTCTCCCGCCACTTCCGGGTATAGTCTGCGGGACTGGGCGTTCCTATTTGATTGACAGCCTTCCGACCGTCGCATACAGCGCGTCACGAGTTTCCGAAAGTAGCCGAATGTCGGTGCGCAGGCGCCCTATAGAGCCGCACCGACGTTCGGCTTCTTTCGGCAATGCGTGACGAGCTGTATGCGACCGTCGGAAGGCTGTCAATCAAATAGGAACGCCCAGTCCCGAAGACCATACCCGGAAGCGGCGGAGAACATTTATCTCTTAGGCTAGGTTCACACTGCTGAGAATTCAAAACCGCGATCTTATCGCGATTTTGCGCCTGCGATTTTGCCGCGATTTTGGCCGCGATTTAAGAGACATCTGTGCAGGGTTCAATGTAAATCGCGGCCCGAAATCGCAAAAAGTAGTACAGGAACTACTTTTTGAAATCGGTGCAGCGCCGCAGATGCGGCGTCGCACCGATTAGGACAGTGCCATTGCCGACAATTGCCGGCAAATGCTGTCGATTTGAGATGCGATTTGACATGTCAAATCGCATCTCAAATCGTTCCAAATCGTACCCAGTGTGAACCAGGGCTAAAACGGTAAGTACTGCATTGATTAAAAAAAAAAACACCCGATTATGCTTCCCGTTTTTAGCCTCAATCTACTGTTAAAAAAACATTTTCTGGTGAACCCCCGCTTTAACCACTTGCCGTCGCCGCACCGTCATAATACGTCCACAAGGTGGCTCTCCTAGGCGAGAGCACGTATTATGACGTCCTGCCTTTTAGCCGCCACTAGGGGCGCGCGCGTGCGCCCGCCCCCCGCTCGCCCCCGACTCCCGTGCGTGTGCCCGGCGGGCGCGATCGCCGCCGGGCACACGCGATCGCTCGGTACAGAGCGGGGAACAGGAGCTGTGTGTGTAAACACACAGCTCTCGTTCCTGTCAGCAGGGGAAATGCTGATTTTCTGTTCATACAATGTATGAACAGAAGATCAGTGTTTCCCCTAGTGAGGCCACCCCCCCCCCCCACAGTAAGAACACACCCAGGCATACTTAACCCCTTCCCCGCCCCCTAGTGTTAACCCCTTCACTGCCAGTGGCATTTTTATAGTAATCTAATGCATTTTTATAGCACTGATCGCTATAAAAATGCCAATGGTTCCAAAAATGTGTCAAAAATGTCCGAAGTGTCCGCCATAATGTCGCAATACCGAAAAAAAATCGCTGATCGCCGCCATTACTAGTAAAAAAAAATATTAATAAAAATGCCATAAAAATACCCCCTATTTTGTAAACGCTATAACTTTTGCGCAAACCAATCAATAAACGCTTATTGCGATTTTTTTTTACGAAAAATATGTAGAAGAATACTTATCGGCCTAAACTGAGGAAAAAAAATGTTTTTTTATATATTTTTGGGGGATATTTATTACAGCAAAAAGTAAAAAATATTCATTTTTTTCAAAATTGTCGTTCTATTTTTGTTTATAGCGCAAAAAATAAAAAACGCAGAGGTGATCAAATACCACCAAAAGAAAGCTCTATTTGTGGGGAAAAAAAAGGACGCCAATTTTGTTTGGGAGCCACGTCGCGCGACCGCGCAATTGTCTGTTAAAGCGACACAGTCCCGAATCGCAAAAAGTACTCTGGTCTTTGGGCAGCAATATGGTCCGGGGGGTAAGTGGTTAAAGAACCTCCACAAAATGTTACTGTGGGTAGCAAGTGTTTTTCTTGGAATGCTGTGTTCTTTTGCCGCCATGCAGAACGCCCCTTGTTATGACCAAATAACTCAATCTTTGTTTCATCAGTCCACAGCACCTTATTCCAGAATGAAGCTGGCTTGCCAAATGTGCGTTTGCATACCTCAAGCGACTCCGTTTGTGGCGTGTGTGCAGAAAAGGCTTCTTTCCCATCACTCCCCCATACTGCTTCTCCCAGTGCAAAGTGTGCGGAATTATGGAAGGATGCACAGTGACACCATCTGCAACAAGTTGAAGATGTAGGTCTTTGGAGGTGGTCCTTGGGCTGTTTTTGACCGTTCTCACCATCCTTCGCCTTTGAATCTCCAATATTTTATGTGGCCTGACACTTTTGGCCTTAACAAGAACTGTGCCTGTGAGTGAGTGAGTAACTTGTATAGTGCTACAAATGCGAACTAAATCGCCACAAGGCGCTGTATCCATTGTCATCGTCCAGCCATGCTTCAGAATAGATGTGTCTTCCATTTCCTCACTATGTTCCTCACAGTGGACACTGACAGCTTATATCTCTGCAATAACTTTTTGTATCCTTCCTCTGAACCATAATGTAGAACAATCTTTGTTTTCAGGTCATTTAAGAGTTCTTTTCAGGCCCCCATGTTGCCACTTTTCAGAGGAGAGTCAAAGAGAACAACTTGCAATTGGCCACCTTAAATACCTTTTCTCATGACTGGATGCACCTGTCTATGAAGTTCAAGGTTTAATGAGCTCACTAAACCAATTGTGTGTTCCAATTAATCAGTGCTAAGTAGTTACAGATATTCAAATCAACAAAATGACAAGGGTGCCCAAATGTATGCACCTATCTAATTTTGTTTTGATGCATATTGTGCATTTTCTGTTAATCCAATAAACCTCATTTCACTACTGAAATATTACTGTGTCCTTCAGTTATTTGATAGATCAAAATGAAATTGCTGATCCAAACACCCAAATATTTATAAATGACAATCATGGAAATTGTCAGGGGTTCCTAAACTTTTGCATACAACTGTAATTTAATTATTAATTGCAATGTATTGTGTTCCAAAAAAAGAAACCAGGCATTGCCATGTATGTTTTGGCTGTCGTTTTCATATACATAGCTTTTAAAATGAATGTGTAAATGTGCCCCATCCTCATTCTCACGATGAAACTAGAGCCACGGCATGAAATATTTTGCTGTTGTTTGTCAGTAGTTTCATTGGTTTGAAATTGTATGTGCAAAACCAATGTCATAGCTATACTTGGGTAGTAACTGCTTGATTTATTGTTAAGGTTAAGGTCAAATATACAGGTTAGGCTGGAAAAAAAGCATGAAGGGAAAAAATTTCAAGTAGGATTAGAGATTAAAGAGAAGGTCCAGCCTCCTTCAGAAATAATTAAAAGTCAGCAGCTACAAATACTGTAGCTTCTGACTTTTAATATTAGGACACTTTTCTGTGCCGGATCCCACTGTATTTTCACTGATTTTTCCGTCAGTTCCCTGGTGCTGCCACCACAAATGCTTGTAAAGGAAACTGGCAATGAAGCCTTACGCCTTACGGTTTTACAGCTGGTTCCCTACTGCGCATGCGCAAAGTGCACTGCGCTTTGTGAATGGCCCAGCGGCGGGGGAAGGAGGAGGTGGGAGAAGGTACCTGTCAAAAAGTGGAACTCGCTCCCCCCTCCCCTGAAAAGGTGCCAAATGTGGCACCAGAGTGGAGGAGGAGGCAGGTAAGCAGAGCTTCTACTTTTGGGTGGAACTCCACTTTAAGTTGTCAAAAGTTGTAGTTAAATTGAGGTTAAGGCATTAAAAGGGTATGTAAACCCTAACACTAATCTTTTCATATTTGGATCCATTTTGTTTGGTAAATATACAATATAAAGGATTTTGTTATATCCGTTTGATAAATACAAAATACTTCTTGATCCTGAAAAAATCTTGTCAGCTGATAACTTTTTGCATTCTCTGTCTGTGTTGGGCATCTATCAGTAACTTTGTTCTCAGCTATCTTTGTAACTTCAAGCGGGGGTTCACCCTAAAAAAAATTCTAACATTGCATGGAGCCGACCTAAGAGACCGACACTATGCTGTTGTTTTTTTTTGGCGTACATACCATTTTAGGGCTATTTTCACCCCCGGCTTCCCGGCAGGAGTGGGCGTTTCTAATCACAAGCTGTGATTGACGTGCATACTGCGCGTCACGAGTTGCCGAAAGAAGTCGAACGTCGGTGCGCAGGCACCGTATAGAGCCGCACCAACGTTTCGGCTTCTTTCGGCAACTCGTGACGCACAGTATGCGCCGGTCGGAAGCACGTCAATCACAGCCTGTGATTAGGAATGCCCACTCCCGCGGGAAAGCCGGGGGTGAAAATAGCCCTAAAATGGTATGTACGCCAAAAAAAAAAAAAAAAACAACAGCATAGTGTCGGTCTCATAGGTCGGCTCCATGCAATGTTAGAATTTTTTTTTAGGGTGAACCCCCACTTTCAGAATCTCTCCCCTGGTAGGGAGAAGAGGAGAGGAGGAAGTGTTTATAGCCCTGTCCTAAGATGACCGCACTGCTCCTTCACAGATACAGTACAGTCTCCACAGAAGGTTAGGGCCAAACTCAGCTTGTCCTGAAACTGCAGGAAAATGTCACATTGTAAAAGGCCACCGGCCCAATCAGCTGCAGCCATGGAATTTGCCACCTTGTAGCCGCAGGGCTGCTTTTGCCATTATTGACCTAATATGGCCACATTGAAATATTTGGTCAAGGACTTTGTCCATTGACTTTTTCTTCACCATTCTTGGCCCAGGTATTGACTCTGGCTAGAAACCATTTAACATTTTCCAATTTTCATATGGAAACCAGCAATGACACCCTCCATATTTCTCGCAATACATCATAACTTTAAAAAAGGTAAGAGGCTAAGCACAGGTGTGCGCAGCCTAATGCATTAGGGTGTGCACCCTTAAAGGAACACTAAAGGTTCGTTTTTTATTAGATCAATTGATCGCTGTAAGCTAGAGCATTTAAATATCACTTACCTCGTTTTTCCTTTTGACTTCCAAAATACAGTAATCCAGGTTTGAAAATGCCATTTCCTGTCACTCCTCTTCTTGCTTTCCACCAGCATCTGAGCCGTTTTGCATGGTGGAAAGCAGAATGTGCTCACCCCCTCCCTATGACTACAGCCCTGCGTGAAGATGCTCTCTTATCCCTCACAGGCATGAAGGCTAAGCCTAATGGGAACTGTAGTTCCCATTAGGCCGTGATGTAGCAAGAATGGATGCGCACTGCAAACCAGGAAGTCAGTGAGAATAACGATTCTGAAGTGCTGGAGGTGAATAAAACAGCTCGATTTCAACAGGTATCAAACTAGTTATAATGCAAAACATTACTTTTTACTTTATCAGCTACTGTCAGACTTTAATTTAAAAGGAAAATATTTTTGTCTTTACAACCTCTTTAAGCTCAAACACACATGCATGTGTATGTATCTACATATATACTGTATGATGCTAGCACATTAATCTCCCTGCTGGCACAGTGAAAGGGAAGAGCATAAACACTTCTCTTATGGCAGAACCGGTAAGAGGGAGCTTTTTCCCATGTTCCTGTTGCTACACAGAGCGATAACAAGAATGCACATGGGGTGATTAGGGTGTGCCTGGGCACACCCCCGGCACACCCTGTGCGCACACCTATGAGGCTAAGGAGGAAAGGGGAAAAAATTATCAGGCTGAAGTTTTTTAACTGGATGAATGTGGTTAACTCAATAGGACAAAAAAAGTAACTGTTATAGAAGTGAACGTTGAGGATCTCAAGGAAGTATAAACTGCAGATGCAAGGAATGGAGGGATCCCCAGTCAGTGAGTCATTTTTACTGAAGAAATTACATACATTTGAATTGAAGGAGATCTTAAAACATTTTCTTTGCATCCCTAATTGAGGATATAGTGTTAACCTTTATCTTTAAGTGTCACATTTGTCTTCATCTGAGGGCCTAACAAGTCAATCAAAGAAAAACATCTAGTGGATCAAATGGAAGAGAGCCTAAGGCCCCTTTCACACAGGCGCAGTGGCGGTATAGCGCTGCTAAAAATAGCGGCGATATACCGTCGGATTTGCCGCGGGATTCGACCGCTAGCGGTGCGGTATTAACCCCCGCTAGCGGCCGATAAAGGGTTAATACCGCCCGCAATGCGCCTCTGCAGAGACGCATTGCGGGTGGAATTGCCGCGGTTTCCCATTGTTTTAAATGGGAACTAGCGGTGAAGGAGCGGTATACATGCCACTCCTCTCACCGCTCCAAAGATGCTGCTAGCAGGAGATTTTTTTCTCTCCTGCCAGCGCATCGCTTCCGGCTTTCACATTGAGGTTGCTATGCAGGAGTTTTTCAGGCGGCATAGCAGCGCTATTTTTAGCGCTGTACCGCCTGAAAAACTCCTCAGTGTGAAAGGGGTCTAAAACTTAAAGTGGAAGTCGGAGCTAATGCTATCTACTGTAAGTCAAAACCTGCACCCACGATCAGTGTGAAAGGGTTCTTAGCGTTAAAAAAGCACCTGTAAAGCGCCTGAAAGAAGCTGCATCTGCAATCCCAATGTGAAAGCCTGAGTGCTTTCACACTGAGGCGCTGCGCTGGCAGGGCGTCAAAAAAAGTCCTGCAAGCAGCTTCTTTGCAGTGATTTAGGAGCATAGAATACACCGCTCCAGTGTGTGAAAGGGGTCTTAGCGGCGCTTTACCAGCATTTTTCGGGCACTGGCAGTGTGAAAGGGGTCTGAAAGCACTCAGGCTTTCACATTGGAATTGCAGATGAGGCTTCTTTCAGGCGCTTTACAGGCGCTTTTTTTAACACCAAAGCGCCTAAAAAACACCTGAAAAACGCCCCATGGCATGCAGTATGGGCACTACGCTAAAGTTAGTGGGGAATGGGAGAGTTATTTTGCTCCCATTCATAATTTGTTAAATTGCAGGGCTGCTGTCCTTTCAGAACTGTCTTGTAGGTCAGTCTGCGCTTCAGGGGTGCGTTTCCACCTCTGGGCGGCAGTTGGCGCTAGAAGGTTTCTGGCAGAGCCACTCTTGCCCAGCAGCCAATTAGAGGAGTTTTTCCCTCGCTGGGCGTGCTGGGGAAGGGTATATCTGGGGCAGACGCCATTGATTCAAAGTTCTTCTTCTTGGCGGGGTCCCAGTTCCAGGTGCAGCATCCACCTTCAGGGTGCGCGCATCCATGGACCCCGCCGCTGTGGCATACCTGGTCGGAGTTGTGCACCACGCGGAGCTTCACCCTGACGTTGAGAGGGGCCCCAGCGTCTTGCTGGGTCCCAACCTTTGCTAAGAGGATCCTAAGCTGAGAGCTGTACGGTGGGGAATCGGCTCAGGGAGAACCCAGAGAGAGGTTATCCAGGAGGCCTGGACGAACCATCGGGGATCTGGTCACCACGATGCTGACAGGTACATTGCAGCTGTCAACCGGTGACTTTAACTGAATTCATTGGGAGGATTCGCTCATTCCAATTATCGCTCATTAAAATCCTAAGCCTGTGGCAGAGGCCTGTTTCCTCCTAGTGATCTACAAGTGACACCTCGGCTGCCAGGCTTGTGACAGAAGTCTGTCCGGGGGCACTTCACCCACTCTGGCTAGAGTGGCGACAAACTGATTTTCATTATTACAAAGAGCAGGACTGCTCTTTTCATATTCAAGGCCTGATACTAAAGTTGTTCTTATGCTTCATCAACCTTTCCTATCTTGTCTTATGTTGATGTTGGCCATGTTGGGCCTTGGAATAAAGCATTGAAGAAAATCCACTTGATGACTGGACATTCGCTCATTGCCTCAACTCACTAGTATCACCCCTAGACACCCTGCAAGGTAACTCAATACGCCGATCCCACAAACAACCAGCGGCTCCTGCGGGGGTAGCTCTACACATATATATGAAGTTTCTGTGTAAAGGAATTAGTATCTTATACATGTTCTCTGACTTTATATAAGAGCAGTCATTTCAGTCAGCCACACATGAATCATTTTCTTACATGTGGTGGAAAATCAAAATGTTAATCCTTCCTCCTGTAACACTTACTGCTGGTGACTTGTACTGTAAGGGAACAATTTCTGTGACATTCACATGCTGAGGTTAGCTGTAGGCAAGAGTGGAGGTGATGTGATGAATGTCTTGTTTCTGAAAATAGCAACGGTAGCCAAGCTATATTCCACTAGATTGTACTCACGTGATTGGAGGGACTGTTATAACTAGATACAGGAGAGGCAGCAAATGTTACTAAAGACAGTAGTGGACACAAAATGGACAAAGAAGTATATTGTCCCAACCTTAGATTGCTGTTGTACTGAACCACTTTAAGGGACATATTTATAAAGCAGTGGATGTAACTTTCACCAAATATTCACTGGCCGTAAATCAATCACTGTCATTTAAAACACATGTACCTGGAAACATCATCTGCAGAGAATGTGTGGTGTGTTCAGAAGTGTCAAGCTTCATGGTTCCCATAACTTTCATTGGTTCCTCCAGCTAATCTTCCCCAGTAGAAACCAGTGAAAGTTACACAAGGTCATGGAGATCAACACTCCCCAAAGGCTGCATTCACACCTGAGCGTAGCGCTTTGCAGCGTTTTTTTTACTGTGTTTTGCAGCGACAAAACGCTGAATTTTTTACCGCAATTTTTTACAGGTCTAGGGTCACCAATGTAAAACGCCCAAATTCGAGCGACAAAAAAGGGTCCAGAACTTGTTTGGGCTTCAGGCATTCGGCCGTCAGGCGTTTTGTAGTGGAGATGTGAACCATCTCCATAGAGAATAATGTATTTTTTCCCCTCTAGTGTTTTGGGGCGTCGCGCTTCAGGCGACAAAACGCTCAGGTGTGAATGCAGCCAAAGTGTCAACTTCCCAGCAGACTTTGGAGGATGAGAACATGTGTACAGAGCAGTGTTTGACAGTGCAGGTATCAGTCAAGGTTACAGATTACAGATGATTTATTATTTTATTTATTATAATATTAATTATTTATGCTTAAGTACCTGGCGCCAGGTGGAACTGATTGCAGGACCCTTTTGGCTTCTGGGAGACACCTGCTGGTGGTCACTGGAACTACAGCTTTCAGCCCAGAGACCCACAGTGCCCCCAGCAGGTGAACCAGGTCCTGATATGAACTCTGTGTTACACTCTTTTGACCCCTTCCTGAGCCCTGCACGATAAACATTGTGTACATTTTATGCCTCTGACCACTGCACTCTGTATGCTGGGCTTTATACAGTAGGTCACACTCCTGACCATTGCAATCTAAGTACATTATATGCTCTTGAAGTTGGATGTGCGCAAAAAAGCATATGTACTACAGCTTTCAGCCCACAGACCCACAGTGCAAGCAGCTGGTAAACCGGGTCCTGACAGTTTCCCCACCTTAAGGAGCAGCCGACGGAAACTGAGTATCCTGCCGCCGGGGTCCGAAAGCTGGCTGGGTTCCCTGCTGCTCAGATACCTGAGGAGGCACAACAAAGATAGCATACATACCAATGCTGGGATTCTAAAGGCAACACAAAGGCTTAACACCACAGTCCTTGTTCATCCCAATGCTGGGAGTCTGATGGCAACCCAAAGGCTTAACACCAGAGTCCTTAGCCCGAACAAGTACCTTGATGCCAGGGTGTCCCATCACTACTGAATTTATCTACATTCAAGTAGCTAGAGACTTCCAAACATTTTTACTGCCTCTCAGGTCTACCCAGGGCATAGACATGGGTCCCTGCATGCACCTGGGATTGCAGAGATTTCACCTAGGTCAGAACAAGGTTCAAATAGAACTCTGCCCTTCCCTGGAAGACCTCAACTACTGAGGCTGTGATAGCAGGTACAGTTCTCACATTTTAAGTGGGTATTTGGACCTCCCGGCTTTCGTGTAACAGGAACAAGTGACTGCAAAGAAATTCAGTTCAGGCAGCAGTAGGGATTTCAGACCAGACAGATAAACCATGCAAGCCACATGACAAAGGAAACCCAGAAGACTCAGACCCTTCAGCAGGCAAAAGCCTAACCCAATTAACAGGGTTCGGCTGGGTGGCAGCCCAGGAGTCAGCATAATCTGGCTGGGCGGCAGCCTGGGAACCAGCACAGTCTGGCTGGGCAGCTGGCAGCAAGTCACAAGAAGGCTTGGCAGAAGACAGCGGTATACTAGCAGCAAGCTTGTCATTGGACAACAGGGCACCAACAGCAGGCTTGGCAGAGAACAGCAGGGCACCAGCAGCACACTTGGCAGAGGGCAGCAGGGCACCAGCATCAGGCTTTGCAGAGGACAGCAGGGAACCAGCGGCAGGCTTGGCAGAGGACAGCAGGGCACCAGCAGCAAGCTTGGCAGAGGACAGCAGGGCACCATCGGCAGGCTGAACCCTATCACCAGGCAGCATAGAGGCATGTTGAACCCCATTTTCAATTATAGATGCAGTCTGAACCCCATCGGCATAGAGGCAGGCTGAACCCCACCGGCAAGCATAGAGGAGGGCTGGACCCAATCAGCATGCATAGAGGCAGGTTTGATCCCCATTCGCAGGCAGCATAGAGAAGGAATGGACCCATCAGCAGGCAGCATGGAGAAGGAATGGACCCCATTATTAGACAGCATGGAGAAGGAATGGACCCCATCAGCAGGCAGCTTGGAGTAGGGATGGACCCCATAAGCAGACAGCATTGATAGGGGCAGAGTTGTATGAGCAGGAGAAACATTATGTTTCTTTTTTGGCTGAGTTCTGAAAGTAATTGCATACTGCTGATGCAAAGGTAGTAACAGTACTGGGGGAGAGAGTAACAAAAGTACAGGAAGAGGTATGAGAGGTTGCTATGGGTAACAGTACTACGGGGAGCCTTCAATAGATTCTATGCAGAAGAAGTGCGGTTACTGATAGCAGGATGTAAAGAACACAGTAGCAGCTGTGGTTGCTAAGGGTAACAAACAAAGAGATTCTTGGAGTTTAATTGCAGATCTAACTTTGTGTGAAGCATCTAACACTTGGCATAGGATCTCTGACCAGGCTTGGAGCAAAGGCCCAGAGACCCACAGTGCCACCAACAGGTAAACCAGGTCCTGACATGCATTCTGTGTTACACTCTTTTGACCCCTGCACCCTGCATGTTAGGCTCTCCTGAGCCCTGCACGTCAAATGTGTACATTTCATGCTCCTGACCACTGCACTCTATATGGTAGCCTTTAAACAGTATGTTATACTCCTGACCACTGCACTCTAAGAACATTATATTCTCCTGAAGTACGATGTGTGCACACATTACACCCATTGTGTGCAATGGTGAACTACATGCACCGCATTCCTCCAATTTCACATTGTCCTTTGTCAAGTTCAAAACGTAGGTGGTATGCAGACAGCCTGGGTACTTTGATGATATTTTTGGGAACATGTAGCACATCCAGTGTCTTTTAAGTAAGGTGAAAGCAAGGTGAAACCTAGAAGCTCCCTCAGAACCCGCAGGACAGTATGTCATATATATGCAGCTCTTTTTCTATGTGCAACTGCCTCCTGTGTCTGTTCCTTCTTTTCTTTTTTTTAACCAGTGAAGTCTCTGTTCCTTCTTACCATTCACTACTCAATTCCCTTCAGCTGTGACCACACTAGCATCACCAAAAACCACCACTTCCTTCTACTCCAGCAGTAACCAATATCCTATACCCACCATCCTTTAACTGCTTTTACAAGTTTTGTTTCCTCATTACTTCCTATTTTTCTCTTTGAAGCTTTGTAAGTAAATTTTTGTTTTTTACGCTTAGCATTTCCATCTTAGCTGCTTGTTTGACAACCAAAGGTGATACTTATCAGGGAGGGGCAATAGTTGGTCCAGACGCTATATGACTGATCTATAATTAGAGGGTAATATTTTTTTCAGTAGGCCTTCTGGTGTGGATTGGAACTGTGGCTGAGATTCACTTGGAGTGAGATGCACATAACATTTTTTATTTAGGACTTTAACACAGCTTCATTCATTATTTATCTATTTTTCACATGTGATGTTTTCTTTAACCTTATGGCATATATTGTGCCTCTTTTTAAAGAATTGATAATTTTATTACTTGTTTAAATATTGGAAAAAAAGTTTAAATTTTTCTTTGAGCACTTTGATGATTGATTTGTGTCCCATGTACTTGATGATTAGAGCAGCACTCTTTGTATAGTATAGAACAGCCTTTTTTCAACCAGGGTGCCTCCAAAGGTCCCCAGGGAATCATGGTAGAGAAAGACAGTCAGATGAGCTTGAAGCCTCGTACACACGACCGAGAAACTCGATGGGCGAAACACATCGTTTTCCTCGTCGAGTTCCTTGTTAGGCTGTCAAGGAACTCGACAAGCCAATTTTCTCCATTCCCGTCAAAGGAAATAGAGAACATGCTCTCTTTTTGGCTCGTCGAGTTTCTCGACAGTTTTCTCGTCGAAAATGTACACACGACAGGTTTCCTGGGCAAAAAAAATTCCGAGAAACACCATAAATCAAGCGTCATCACACCGTAACCATGTGCAATGCATACAGTTGCAGGGTGGTTGCAGTGCAACCCTATTCACCCTAGGAATACCTCCAGCTGCAGCCACAGCATGTATACACCCCCAGTTGCTGACTCTGCAGCTAAAGGGGAGCAGTTGGGGGTGGTAAAAACAGTTCAACCACATAGTTTTACCACGTGGACTGTCCTACCTGCAGAAATGCAGGGGAAAAAGTCCCTGACCCTTTTTTGAAATTATGCCACTGCAAAAACACCTCGCATTTGCCAATGTGTCAGGTACCATTAAGTATTAATGGCACCCCAAAAGAGCAGAGCATTTGTCTGTGTGTCAGGAACAAGCGCAATTTTTAGCCTTGGACAGGGGTGCCTCAAGACTGAAAATATTTTTAAAGGGCACGCGACAGGAAAAAGGTTGAGAAACACTGTTATAGAACAGGGGTCTCCAAACTGTGGCCAGGGTCTGGATGCGGCCTTTTGCTTGCCTTTATCCAGCCCTTGGGGCACTTTTCCTTCCACTGATACAAGACACTATTCCTTCCACTTACACCAACCATGGGGCAATATTCCTGCTACCTACACCAACAATGGGGTACTCTTCCTCCCACTGACACCAATGATGGGGCACTATTCCTCCCATTGATCGCAATAATATTCCGCCTACTGACACCAACAACAGGGCACTATTTCACCCACTGACACCAACAATGGGGCACTAATTCTCCCACTAACAACAACAATGGGGTACTCTTTCTCCCACTGACACCAATGATGGGGCACTATTCATCCTATTGATCGCAATGATGGGGCACCAATTCTCCCACTGACACCAACAATGGGGCACTATTTCACCCACTGATACACAGCGATAGAGCACTATTCCTCCCCCCAATACCAAAGATGCATTGTTTAATCCCACTAACACCAGAATCATTTCTACTCGCCCAGATGCGATTCAGTTCGCATGTGTTGCGCTATAAAAGTTTCTCACTCACTCACTCTTACTCCCAATGGCCACAGTCTGGAGGACAGTAAACTGGCCCTTTGTTTAGAAAGCTTTGAGACTCCTGGTATAGAATATAAATTAAGCAGTTGAATTAAGCTAAGGTTAAAAGAACACACGAGACTGGAAGGGATCAAAATCTCACACATAAGAAACAAATTAAGCTGAATGTATGTATATACATCCGAAAAGATGTCTGGATCTTTTGTATATATTTAAAAGTTTATTTTTTGAGCTGTCATCCCTACAAATTATAAACCGCAGGGGCATTTTATAATATATACAACAAATGACATGCAAAATACAAATTTAATATGTATAGCTCTACCTGTGTATGGATGTGTAAAAACATTGACTTGAATCATATTGGAGCACTGGGCATAACATAAACAGGGGAAGGCGCCATCCTTCCTTGAACAAAACCATTGCACAGTGCAGATAAGTCTAATATGTTTGTTATTTTAGAAGAAAATTCCTTTTCAATCATTTGAAACAACCTTTATATATGTTTTTTTTAATTGTGTTTTTAGCTATTTGCATTGAATTTCGTTTTAAGGCTCGGTTCACACCAGTGCGGGGTGCAAGATTGCATTTAAAGCGGGGGTTCGCCCTGTAAAAAAAAAAAAAAAAGTTTTTTTTTATTAGACAATTAAATTCGGCATCGTAGCGCGAGCTACGGTATGCCGGTCTTACATTTTTTATGCCCGTACTCACTGCGGTATCGTTGATTGAAGAATCCGGGGAATGGGCGTTCCTCTGGTGAGAGAAGGTGATTGACGGCCGGCCCTGGCACGTCACGCTTCTCCGGAAATAGCCGAAATAGGCTTGGCTATTCACGGCGCCTGCGCATAGCCTGTGCGCAGGCGCTGTGAATAGCCGAGACCTACTCCGGCTGTCTTCGGGGAGCGTGACGTGCCAGAGCCGGCCGTCAATCATCCTCCCTCTCCATAGGCACGCCCATTCCCCGCGGGAGTCGGATTCTTCAATCAACAATAGCACAGTGAGTACGGGGTTTAAAAATTTAAGACCGGCATACCGTAGCTCGCGCTACGATGCCGAAAGTAATGGAATAATGGGGTGAAGGAGGGTGAACTACCGCTTTAATAACGAGTACTTTGGATGTACTTTGGACTGCAAATCTTTGTTCTCCTTTAGATTTGTAGCGGGTCTTGGGGATGTGGAGGAGGTTTTGATTAGTTGACCGAAGGGACACTGATAGTGACCTTAGGGCCAGATTCACGTAGAGCGGGCGCAATTTTACGTAACCGGTTTACGTTACACCGCCGCAATTTTTCCGATTTAGTGCCCGATCCACAAAGCACTTACCTGGAAATTTGCGGCGGTGTACCGTAAACAGGTCCGGCGCAAGGCCCAATTCAGATGGGGCGGGTACCATTTAAATTAGGCGCGCTCCCAGGCCGGACGTACTGCGCATGCTCCCGTCGCAAATTTCCCGACGTGCTTTGCGCGAAATTATGACGCACCAACGTTTTGTGAATCGCGATGTGAAAAAAGAGTTACGCCGGGAAAATTTAAAAATGTAAAAATAATTCAAAAGTGACGCGGGAAAGACAGGCATACTTTAACATGGTGGAGTACTTTTACACCATGTTAAAGGTGCACTATCTTTGCAACGGAAATCTAACACTTGCGACGATGTAACGACGGGAAAAAGCTTAGTGGATCGCCGTAACTCCTAATTTGCATACCCGACGCTGGTTTACGACGCAAACTCCCCCCAGCGGTGGCCGCGGTACTGCATCCTAATATCCGACAGTGTAAGTCCATTACACCTGTCGGATCTTCTGCCTATCTATGCGTAACTGATTCTATGAATCAGTCGCATAGTTAGAAACAGAGATACGACGGTGTATCAGGAGATAAGCCGTCGTATCTCTTTTGTGAATCTTGCCCTAAGATTTTAGGATAATTAATTAAATACCTAAATTGAAGAGAGGGGGTGATTGGGTACCTTTACTCAAGAAAAAAGTGTGGTGATACATTGATTATCAGCATTGCATGCTCAACAAAGACTTTGACATGCATTTAGTCTTGTAACATGTCATACAGTGATCGTGATTGAGATTGATACTTTTTCCTTTTACTTTACTGATTCATAGGATGATCGGACTGAACACTGAGTCATCGTTTGAAGTTTTGCTGTTGTCACGTTGTCCTTAAAATACTTTGTAATGATTTTGTTTCTGGAATGTATTCATAAAGTGTGATGTGTAGGTGGTGGGTTCCCTGAGGGTTACTTCCTGTCTAATTTGTATTGTTTATTTTGTATCCATAAGGATGACAAGCTTCCTGTTCCCTGGATCTTAATTAATTGGTTTGCAATTACCAATACACTTTTATATTTGAAAGGGATTGCCAAAATGGTAATTCTGTAATTCACAGAGTACTGTTGAGATTTTTTTTTCTTTGATGAGGATCAAAATACTCTTTTATTTGCATATTCTAGTGCCAGAATGTAAAAGATATTAATTGTCTGTTTACACTGCCCTGAACAGCTGCTGTATACTAAACCACATCGGTTAGGTGTGCGCAGAGCTTTTTTTCTCAGAAAATAGGTGCAGGAACTCAACCACGACCCCGTTCAGATTTCACAAACAGTAGAAGGGTCTTAAAGGGGCATTAAATACCAGGATTGCATTACATACAGAGTGTAGAGTTCAGGGGGTTACACACAGTGCAGAGCTGTCACTTGTAAACACAGAAACCAGACTTCTGTGTTTACAAGTGATTGTGGTGAGCAGGCACCAAAGGGTCTGAGCCAGAGGTGGTGGAACTGAGTTCCCCCAAGTTCCCCCTGAAAAAAAGCCCTGGGTGTGCGGCAGCTGTCTGATCCGGCTGCAGTGAGCTGGCAGTAGGGGGCAGTGTTATGGGTGTTTCAGTGTATCACACAGTTCCCTTTTTTGTACTAACTTTATTTGAAGTGCACATAAGTGGCACTTCATTCATGTCACTGTACAGAAGTATAGTGAGCTTCACTACAGTGACGTGCGATCCTATCCTGTACACTGTGATAAAATGCAGCATGTCTGCATTTTATTGCAACATACTGCACCATAGTGGTGACCTGTGTTCATCCAGTGTGATAAATGCAAAACACTGCACTATGGGGTTGATTTACTAAAGACAAATATACTGTGCACTGCAAGTGCACTTGCTCCAGAGCTTAGTAAATAAGGTAAAGCATCATTTTGCAAAGAATTGTCAATCACATGCAAAAAAAAGAACGACTTTTTGTTTGCACAGATTTGATAATAGAAATCAGCAGAGCTTCCCCTCATATCTGAGCTTTCCCTCAGATCTAGAGCAACTGCACTTCTAGTGCACAGTATATTTGCCCTCAGTAAATTAACCTCCCCTTGTAAACAGGGTCTAATTGCTAACGCCCAACCTAATGTTCTCTTTTGATGACCTTAATGCACTTGTGGCGAACCAAATCAAAAGGTGTTCAAAGTCTTATGCCTTGTACACACGACCGGTTTTCATGACGAGAAAACTGCCATTTTTTATATTGGTAGTGAAAACCGGTCATGTGTATGCTCCCTAGCAGTTTTCTCAACGAAAAAACAAAAAAATTGAAACCAGCTCTCTTTTTTTCTTGTCGTGTTTCCCATCAGTCTTTTTCTCGTAGTGAAAAACGGTCGTGTGTATGCTCTTCCGAGGGGAAAAAAACATGCATGCTCAGAATCAAGTATGTAGCCCAAAAGCAGCCCAAAGGGTGGCACCATTTGAAAGAAACTTCCCCTTTATAGTCCCATCTTACGTGTTGTACGTCACCGTGCTTTGGTCAGACGTTTTTTTGCATGAATGTGTGTATGCAAGTCAGGCTGGAGAGGAATCACGTCGGGGAAAAATGTTGTTTTTTTTCCTGCCGAGAAAAATGGTCGTGTGTACGAGGCATTAAAGTTAAAGGAGAAGTCTGAGCCTGAGCTCATTTGGCTGGGCTTCTTCTATGACGTCACACAGATCAGTCCAGGCACCGTGTCATCCCGACAATGGGAGTCTGTATCCGCCAGGTGCCTAGACTGATGCCCATCTCAGCCTCTCAGTGAGCCGCTAAGAGCCTGAGATGGCCGCTCCCCGCCCTTCCACAGCTCAGCTCTCCAGTGAGCGTGGGGGGGGGGGGGAGCGGAGAGCTGCTGATTGACAGTTAGCAGCTCTCTGCTCGGGAAGTTTTGAGAACCGAGCAATCTGTGATGTTCTATCGCTCGGTTCTCAGTGCAGAGGCACTAAGTAAAAAAGCCTGCCCCTTGTAATCATTCTGTAGAAAAGGATCTATGCTGTTTTATTTCCATCGGTGTAAAAAAATAGAACATGTTTTAAATTTTTCCTATGAATAAAAAAACGATAGAAAAATCCGATCGTCTGTATGGAACTCCATCGGTCAAAAATCCATGCATGCTTAGAAGTCGATGCATGCTTGAAAGCATTGAACTTCATTTTTTTCGGCTCGTCGTAGTGTTGTACGTCACTGCGTTTTGGCACGATCGGATGTTTGACTGATGGTGTGTAGGCAAGACTGATGAAAGTCAGCTTCATCGGATATCCGACGAAAAAATCCATGGGATTAGATTTCATCAGATATCCGATTGTGTGTACAGGGTGTAATATTGGGGGTGTTTAGCTCAAGTGGGATATGCGGTTTTTAAGCGATTCACGCCAGTCCAGAACTATATTTAAGGGCCTGGTAGCCCATTTTTATTAAAGGCAAAAATAAAGTCCAAACAAAATAATGACTTCAGCCTCCTGGCTCACGCATGTAAAAGGAAATGCCAAGCCACCTGGCCGTTTTCAGCAGTAGCACCACTGCTCAGCATGAAGCCCTCCTGACGCCTGTCAGCAACCTCAGATTTAGGTCTCTGGGGTTTCACGGTGCACAACTGCACTCTACAGCTCTCTAGCTACTTCCCAGTGCACACCTGCACTCTCTGAGTTCTCCCTTGTAAGCCTGGACTCCTGGGGAGGGTGGAGCCCAGAATGCTGGTCCTGAGTCTCCTATCAGGCCCACACACACCTGCACAATCAGTGTGCTGATCCATCTGAAAATCTGGACCCAGGACTGGGGATTTCATCCCACCCAGATCTCTGTGAAATCCCCGGGCTCCAGGTCCCAAAGTGGACTTTACTAACAATTGAGGAAACTGAAATGCCAGTTTCCTCTGTAAACTGCGAGCTTCCTGGAGCCCCTCAACCAGTCCAATTGAAAACCCTGGGTCACCACACCCCTGGGGTACCACACTACTACATATCTCCCCCCCTTGTTTCGACCCAGAGGGCGGAACACACCAGTACAACCTCCTCACTTTGGCATGACCATGCAAGCTGCCACCAGAAGGTGAGAGTGTGGTATTGCAGCCTGCAATGGTTAAAAATGTATTACCACAGTCTGGTTTACACAAAAGTGATGTTTGCAATGTGTCTGTTGCTGTGCCACTCTGTCCCTCTGGTAGCGCAGAGATATTAGACTGGGACAGATGGGCAAAAAGCCTGTTGGCTTTGTTGGAAAAGGCCTCTGTTGGTAAGAGTGGAGCAGACATGATTTCTGCAGTGCCAGATGAAGGACCTGCAGAGCAACTTGTATGCAATGGTGCATTTGCTGCTGCAGATGTTGCTCAAAAGATGGAAGCGCCAAGTAACAGCGAACGCACAGAAGAGGTCATGTCTGTGATCCACAAAGGTTCTAATGATGTGGTAATGGATGGTGCTGTGCCAAATGAGCTGATGTTGGTGGAAGTGCCAGAGGGCACAGCAATAAGTCAACTGATTGTAGTCAAAGATCCAAATGTTGTGTTATGCGATGATGTTCAGCGGTTGGGACAGTTGCTGGCAGAGGATCTCATGCCAGTGGAGTTGGTGTATACTGAAGCTGCCAGAGACAACCACTCCGTTGGGTGTGGTTCCTCTCCAGATACTGCCCTGCCAAACATGGGTGAAATTAAATATGACAAATGCATTGATATTTCTGACCATGATGAAAAATGCAGCATGTTGGCGATTTTTGATGGTATGGTTGCCATGGGTGACATCAAAAATAAAGTCCAAACAAAATAATGACTTCAGCCTCCTGGCTCACGCATGTAAAAGGAAATGCCAAGCCACCTGGCCGTTTTCAGCAGTAGCACCACTGCTCAGCATGAAGCCCTCCTGACGCCTGTCAGCAACCTCAGATTTAGGTCTCTGGGGTTTCACGGTGCACAACTGCACTCTACAGCTCTCTAGCTACTTCCCAGTGCACACCTGCACTCTCTGAGTTCTCCCTTGTAAGCCTGGACTCCTGGGGAGGGTGGAGCCCAGAATGCTGGTCCTGAGTCTCCTATCAGGCCCACACACACCTGCACAATCAGTGTGCTGATCCATCTGAAAATCTGGACCCAGGACTGGGGATTTCATCCCACCCAGATCTCTGTGAAATCCCCGGGCTCCAGGTCCCAAAGTGGACTTTACTAACAATTGAGGAAACTGAAATGCCAGTTTCCTCTGTAAACTGCGAGCTTCCTGGAGCCCCTCAACCAGTCCAATTGAAAACCCTGGGTCACCACACCCCTGGGGTACCACACTACTACAAGGGCTTAAGTCTACTCCATATGTGCTACTCCAAATGGGTAACAACATATGGTACTATAAGAGCATGTAATATTTAAAATACCAAAAAGTGGGGTATTATGCTCACATAAATGACCTAGTCTAAAAAAAAGCCCTACGACCCACATCTAATCAGCCATATAAGAGACAGTGGAAAAGCCAGAGATAAAGATACGACCCCTTTCACACTGAGGAGTTTTTCAGGTGGTACAGCGCTAAAAATAGCGCTGCTATACCGTTTGAAAAACTCCTTCACTGCCTACTCAATGTGAAAGCCCGAGGGCTTTCACACTGAGGTGATGCGCTGGTGGGAGAGAAAAAAATCTCCTGTCAGCAGCATCTTTGGAGCGGTGAGAGGAGCGGCATGTATAATGCTCCTTCACTGCTCCTTCCCATTTAAATCAATAGGAAACCGCGGCAATACCGCCCGCAATGCGCCTCTGCAGAGGCGCAATGCGGGCGGTATTAACCCTTTATCGGCCGCTAGCGGGGGTTAATACCGCACCGCTAGCGGCTGATTCCCGCGGCAATCCCGGCGTTATCGCGCCGCTATTTTTTGCGGCTCTATACCGCCACCACGGCTCCCGCTCCAATTTGAAAGGGGCCTGGGCGGGGGGGGGGGGAAGCAGAGGGAGATAGAGAAAGAAAGAAGTGGATCTCTCCAAACGCAGACAATCTACTCCAAGAACATAAGGAGTAACCTGGAGGATTGAAGATGTTTGATCCTGGGGTTCCAAACTTTTTTGAAACTAGATTGTTTGTCCCACAGGATACTTGCCAGTCTTTTGTGAAGCATGATCCAAGAAATTTTGTGTTTGACCAGTGCAACATTAATCGTCGGGGATTTCCATGCTCGCGCTATGGTATTTTTTTCCAGCCGAAAATTAAAAAAATTCGAGGGTTCTACGATGTCTGGGGATCTCATCCAACAGATCGGCAAACAGTGCTGTCTTGACATTTTTCAGTATGTTCACTGATATCTCAGATTTTTTTTATTATTTAACATGGTTCAATAATTAAAGACAAATTAAATAACATTTAAAAATATTTTCTCAACAAGTAAATATGAAATACTGCATAGTAATATAATGAAGTCTTCCAGCCAGCCAGTAGATGGAGCTGTAGTTTTTTTTCATATGTAAAGTATTGGATCACTTTCAGCTGTGCTGAAAAAGCCCCTTGTTCACAAGAGTGGAAGAGGGAAATTTATTATTTTCAAATGTCACACCACACCAATGTGTATAAATCATTTGCATCTCTGATTCCTTTTGTGGCCAAACATTGGTGAGTGCCACATCTTTTCTTGTTTTACAAATGTTACTCCTTTTTTACAAAATTTATAGGAGCTTTTTAGATTGTGGCAGGTGTAACACATCTGAATGCTGATCACAGCCATTTTAAATGAGTGCTATATATTTTTTTTATTAAAACGTTATTTGCCTACTACACTATGGGGATTCCACTGTGTTTTCATTGAGTGCCAGTGTGGGAGCGATCTGGGAAATCTGCGGTCTGATGTTTGGAGCAAGCTGGGCTGACCTGGAGAAACCGATTCGCATTTGAACCTGCTGGGGATTCTTTGACATCATTAATAGGCTCAATTTAGCTTTATTTGAGGTGAGAGGCTAGAATACCTTATAATAAGGCTTGATCTGCACAACTACACTAAATGATCGTGCAGTGGATTGCAGCATCATTTTTCAAGCACTATTGCTCCTTGGGGATTATCCAATCAAGCACTTGATTATCAGACTTTGTTTTTTGGAGCACTGTGCACCTTGGAAATTTTATTGAAGCACTGTTATTAGTTTGAACACTTTTTATTTAATTTAAGCACGTTTTTGTGCACATATAGACTCTTTTGAAATTATTTATTATTGATCATATATTCTGGATTTTACCTTTTCACTTTTTTATTATATTTATAATTTTTTTGCATGGGACTTTTCACTTATTAAGGATTTTTTTTGCACATTTTACATTTATTATTGCAAATATTTTTTGACTGAAAAAATCATTTTCAGTCACCTACTTTGGATTTCATTATCTTCACGTTATCCATCCCTCGCATCATGGTTGTTGATGTATGGTGGGATATAAGGAAATAAAAGTGGAACACGTTTAAATTTGATACATTGGTCAGGCATTTACGTTGATGTGCGTTTGCGTTTATGTGAGATTATTTACATTGACCATTTATTAATTTATATTGGCAAGCGCCACTACACCCCCTCTTCTTCAGGTGTAACACACTGATCTTTTGTATAATTAGGAAGTGACGTGGATCACTTTTTCAGTTATCTGAAAACGACTTTTAAATACTTTTCTGAGAATTTTTTTTAGGCAAAGTGTGATAACTTGGCGAATCGGCATACTTTTGCATAAAGCAATACTACACATTTATTCCATGAAATGCAACATTATGATATGTATGTGGCATCTCTACAAGATTTGCAAACTGCCGCACAATAATGGGCATAATGGCAACAATTTTATTGCCAAATGCTCTCAATAAATCATCACAACACTGATTTGGCCATTATCAGACAGCTGACTCCAAGGTTTCAATCAAACAAAAGCAACCTTAAAGCAAAATCATGTTTACTGATTCTGTATATATGCAAGAGTCGCAGGTTTATAGCGCACACAAGCATAGTTTCAATTCCTGTACAATCCACTTGTTCTTAGAAGTGGATTTGTGGATTTTCACATTGAGATTAGGTCAACTTCATTCATAAGTTTCACTGCAGTCATTCACAATTCTTGGGTCTTTACAGTCAATAATCTTTGTGTCCACTGTATCAGCAAGTTTCTAGAGAAACTGTTTTTTCGGCTGTTCACTCTGTGTCAGCAGATTTGCATTGAGTCATTCTAAAAGTCGGAATATGAAGTTTTATTTTTATAACATCCTGAGGCCGGATTTCCAAGGATAGGAAGCTGAACATCTGACATACTGTATATCATACGTATTGCAAAACAATCATCCTATTTTATGTCCTATTTTAAATTCAAAGATTCCACAGCATAGATTAATTACGAAGATAAGTTGGTTTGGAATTGTAATAAAAATGCAGGTTTCCAGTTATCATGGAATTGCATAGGTAGCTATAAGCTTAGTGATCTAGAGATAAAAGGCTTAAGCCCTGTACTCTTGCTGGCCGAGTGTACAGACACCCCATTCGAAAGAACCGCCGTGCATTTGAATGGAATGAACGCGGTGACGTCATTGACTACGGTGAGCATGCGTTCGTCACATTCAAAGCTTTCGCCGCCATCTTGCTACACCCTACCTATGCCTTGAAAGCTACTGCGCATGCGTCAAAGTCATTTAGAGCATGCACGGGTTTCCATGGAGAGGTAAGTATACACACGCTCGGATTTTGGTGTCACTGCACGTTTGCTGTTACATAGCACCTGAACGCAGTTGGTGTCACTGCACGTTTGCTGTTTAATAGCACATAAACGCAGTTGGTGTCACTGCACGTTTGCTGTTACATAGCACCTGAACGCAGTTGGTGTCACTGCACGTTTTCTGTTTAATAGCACCTAAACGCAGTTGGTGTCACTGCACGTTTGCTGTTTAATAGCACCTAAACGCAGTTGGTGTCACTGCACGTTTGCTGTTACATAGCACCTGAATGCAGTTGGTGTCACTGCACGTTTGCTGTTTTATAGCACCTAAACGCATTTGCTGTAACTGCACGTGTGTTGTTTAATATCACCTAAACCCATTAATATGTCTGGAAGGACAACAAAGAGAGGCAGAGAGTCACGAGGGCAAGCAGGCTCTGCATCTAGAGGTAACGCTGGTGGTGGATGCGGCGCATCCTCTTCAGCACGTGGCCATGGCCGTGGCCGCTCCTCCTTTTCGGGAGCTGGCCGTGTTGAGCCTCAACATGCAGAGAAATTAGTGGAGTGAATGACCAAGCCGTCCTCATCCTCCTCATCCTCTCTCACACAGACTGATCGTCGTTTGTCTGGCAAAGCAGCTGCCAAGGCGTCCTCTTCCCTCTGCACAATGACATCACACAATCCTTCCCTAGTCCCACCATGTCCTCCTGAGGAGTCCCCCGAACTGTTTCAACACAGTGTTGGGTACATGCTGCATGAAGATGCGCAGCGTTTTGAAGGCTCCGATGACGGAACACAGATAGAGGAAGGCATTGATATGAGCCCAGGGAGAGGGGGTGGCCGAGATGGACAGCAATCTGGCAGTGATGTTCCCCCAGCTGCCAGGTTTTTGACAGTGATGAGGAGGGAGGGGATGATGAGGTCACTGACTCTACGTGGGTGCCTGATAGGAGAGAGGAGGAGGAGGACGAGGCACAGGCACATCTCCAAAGAGGCAGGATGTCCCCCAGGGGTCAGCACACCAACTACATTACGTGGCACATCTTTGCTTGTGCATGGCGCTGCTGTGTCTCAACGGTACAGCAAAAGTTCTTTAGTGTGGGCCTTTTTTTAAACATGTCCATCAGATCGTACCTTTGCTGTTTACAACATATGTCGGTTGAATGCTAGCTTAGCAAATTTGCTAGCACTTCAACTGCTACCTTTTCAGTTGGTAGATTCTGTCCCCTTCCGTGAGTTTGTGGAATGTGCAGTACCTCAGTGGCAAGTACCCAAACGCCACTTTTTCTCACGGAACGCGATTCCGGCTCTCTACCGGCATGTGGAAGGTAATGTCCATGCCTCGCTGGACAGGGCGGTCAGTGGTAAGGTGCATCTTACCGCTGACTCATGGTCCAGCAGGCATGGACAGGGACGTTACCTGTCTTTTACGGCCCATTGGGTGACTCTGCTGGCAGCTGGGAAGGACGCAGGGCAAGGTACAGTAGTTTTGGAGGTTGTTCCGCCACCACGCCTCCAAAACACTACTACTGCTTGTGACACACCTCTCTCCTCCACCCCCTCCTCTTCTTCTTCCTCTGTGGCCTCTGCCTGTGGTGATGTTTCCTCAGAACCAGCCGTGCTCCGTAGGCGTATGAGGGGCTACGCAGGAATGCAGGCCAAGAGATGCCATGCGGTGCTAGAGCTGGTGTGCTTGGGAGACAGGAGCCACACTGGGGAAGAGGTTCTTTCAGCTCTGCAGGGGCAGGCTCAGAGGTGGTTGACGCCACGCCAGCTGAAGCCTGGAATGGTGGTCAGCGATAATGGCACCAAACTCCTCTCTGCCCTGCGACAGGGAAAACTCACCCATGTGCCCTGTTTTGCGCATGTCCTGAATTTGGTGGTGCAGCGGTTCTTGGGCAGGTACCCGGGCTTACAGGATGTCCTGAAGCAGGCCAGGAAAGTCTGTGTGCATTTCCGGAGGTCATATAATGCCACTGCTCGGCTGACAGACCTCCAAAGGGAATACAACCTGCCCAAGAACCGCCTAATCTGTGACATGCCCACCAGATGGAACTCTACGTTGGCCATGCTGCAGCGGCTGCACACGCAGCAGATGGCCATCAATGAGTACCTGTGCCAATATGGCAGCAGAACTGGGTCAAGGGAGCTTGGTTTTTTTTTCACCACGCCAGTGGGCCTTGATCAGGGATGCATGCACTGTCCTGTCACCATTTGAGGAGGCCACGAGGATGGTGAGCAGTGACAGTGCATGCATCAGTGAGACTGTCCCTCTTATTCACATGTTGGAGCACACGCTACATGGAATAATGGACAGGGCCCTTGAGGCAGAACAGAGGGAAGAAGAGGAGGACTTCCTTACCTCTCAAGGCCCCCTTTATCCAGACACTGTTCCTGCTTGCCCACCTAGCACACAGCAAGAGGAGGAGGAGGATGAGCAGGATGATTGTATCAGCAGCATGGAGGTGGAGCCTAGCACTCAGCATCAACAGCAGCAGTCTTTAAGGGATCATTTACAGTCCCAAGGAACACGTGGACTTTTACGTGGCTGGGATGAGGTGGCTGCGGATCTTGTCATCCTCAGTGACCCAGAGGACTGTGCCCCGAATGCCTCTGCAAACCTACACTGCATGGCCTCCCTGATCCTGCAAAGCCTGCGTAAGGATCCTTGTGTACGTGCTATCAAGGAGAGGGATCATTACTGGCTGGCAACTCTCCTTGATCCACGTTACAAGAGTAAGGTAGCGGACCTTATGTTGCCATCGCAGAGGGAGCAGAAGATGAAACTTCTGCGGGAGGCCTTGCAGAAGGGTCTGTGCAATGCGTTCCCAGAACCGGGGGGATTACCAAAACCTGGCCCTGGACAACGTCTTGCTGAGGCTTCGGTGAGTCAGAGAAGGAGCGGTGGAGAAGGTGGCCGTCTGACCGATGCGTTCAGACAATTTTTTAGTCCGCAGCCCCAAGGTCTGACCAGTTCCAGCAACCATCGCCAGCGTCTGGTTTACATGGTCCGGGAATGCCTAGGGGCAAGATCCGACTTGGACACCTTCCCCACCGAAAATCCTCTGGCTTACTGGGTCTTGAGGATGGATCACTGGCCAGAGCTTCCACAGTACGCAATTGAGCTACTGGCTTGCCCTGCATCCAGTGTTCTTTCAGAACGCACATTCAGTGCTGCTGGAGGCTTTGTGACCGATCACAGGGTGCGCCTCTCCACCGACTCTGTTGATCGACTGACCTTCATCAAAATGAACCAGGCTTGGATCAACACCAGCTACCAATCACCTGATGCTGATGTTACTGAATAAGAATTTTTTGTTGAAATGTCAGATCCCTTTGAGACTGCGTATGCTGATGCTGAGTGACTGTCCTCTTATGCTGCTGATGGAATATCCTTCTCCTCACTTTTCTTGCTGATAGCTAGTAAGAAATGTTGTGTTTCTGGGCTCCGCCACCAGTGCCTAAGGCCTAATTTTTTCTGCCCCTGTTCAACAGGGGCGCCTAATAAAAATTTTTGATGCAATACTTTGCATGTGGCTCCTTGTTGCGCTCCAATTACAGTTATTGGGAGGGGTTGCAGTGTTGTGTTGTGCCTAAGGTCTAATTTGTGTGCCCCTGTATAACAGGGGCGTCTAATAAAAATTTTTGATGTAATACTTTGCACGTGGCTCCTTGTTGCGCTCCAATTACAGTTATTGGGAGGGGTTGCAGTGTTGTGTTCTGCCTAAGGCACAATTTTTCTGCCCCTGTTTAACAGGGGCGTATAATAATAATTTTTGATGCAATACTTTGCACGTGGCTCCTTGTTGCACTCCAATTACAGTTATTGGGAGGGGTTGCAGTGTTGTGTTGTGCCTAAGGCACAATTTTTCTGCCCCTGTTTAACAGGGGCGCCTAATAAAAAATTTTGATGCAATACTTTGCACGTGGCTCCTTGTTGCGCTCCAATTACAGTTATTGGGAGGGGTTGCAGTGTTGTGTTGTGCCTAAGGCACAATCTTTCTGCCCCTGTCTAACAGGGGCGTATAATAATAATTTTTGATGCAATACTTTGTTGCTGGCACTCTAACGCATGCGGCGATACCTCACATATGTGGTTTAAACGGCGTTTACATATGTCGGCGGGACTTGCGTGTGCGTTCGCTTCTGCGCGGATATACTTTGAGATGCTGCCTCAGGCGTTCCCCAAAAACAGAAGAAAAGTTGGGTTCATCATTTCTTTCTTTTCTGATAGAGCCCTGGCCTGGGCAAACCCTCTATGGGGGGTGCAAAAACCCATTGTCCTGAGTTACCCAGAGTTTGTGGCTTCCTTTTAAAAGGGGATTTGACATTCCCGCACACTCCACTTCTGCTGCCAAGAGCCTTGTGTCCATCAAAGTACGAGAACTGTTGCCGATTACACCATTGAATTCCCTACTGTTGCAGATTACACCATTGAATTCAGCAGAGGTCGCTTGGAACAATGAGGTCCTCATGGCTGCTTTTTCTAATGGTCTCTACATCATAGATGAGATAGTGAAAAGGTCCTTCGCGCTATTATGAACTACTAATGATAATAACCAAACAAAATAATTAAGTGCAGCAAAACCTAATAGTGTTTACAATACACAAGTAAAATAACGTTGAAAAGGGGATTCTGCGCAAAACTACACGCTAACAGAAATAACTGATGGTGATGAGTAATAGACAGTGCAAAAAACATACACAAAGGTACATAGAGAGAGCAAAGCTCTAAATGTATAAGATGAAAATGTAGTAAAAAACTTTACTTAAGTAGAAAAAGTAAAAAAGTGCAAAATGTCCCATAAACAGATAATGTGATAAGCTGCCAAATGTGAATAGCGATGCAGCTGAATGTCCACTAGGCCAGGTATGAATAGATGACTGACAAATGGGTGGTCATATCCATCAAAGGGCTCCCAGAACTCTTACCTCAATAATGAAGGTACAGGGCATCAAAGAGATCCTTAGTGTCAATCGCCTGCTTGCAGCCACAGCGTCTTCCCACCTGTCACACTCCAGTGGAGTATCCCCTCGATCAATCCCTAATACCACTCAATCCCTAATACCATGTTAGACCTACAGCCACACCCCCCCACAGTTGTAAACACACACTAGGTGAAGCCTAACTCCTTCAGCGCCCCCTGTGGTTAACTCCCAAACTGCAACTGTCATTTTCACAATAAAGAATGGAATTTAAATGCCTTTATTGTGGCCAGGCAAGCCACTTCTTGAGGTCTTTTCCTACCCGTCTGGGAAAAGCTTTAACCTGAGGTCCTGTAGGGGACAGACCTTAGGTGGCTTTGTTACGTCCCTCGTTACCTTGAAGGATAAGCCTCTCGTTTCAATTACCCTTTCGTGGTCTGAGTCGTCCATTGATACACATGCTCTAATCCACTCTGGGGCTGCAGGTCTGTTCATAGACAGTGCCTTTGTGTCTAAGCACTCAAATCCACTGCAGCTTCATGCCACTCCACTTGCCATTGAGGCTATTGATGGGAGACATCTACAGCCTGCCCACGAGACTGCTCCGTTTACCATGGCTGTAGGGGATCTTCACAATGAGATAATCCGATTCCAAGTCATTTCCGCTCTCCTCATTATCCAGTGGTTATTGGTTATCCTGATTGGCTTTGTGCTGAGGTTCTTTCCTGGTTGCCACAATGCAGTAAGACATGTTTTAGGAAAGTGGCTAAGGTCTTGTGCACATCTTCCCTTTCCTCCTTGTCAAAATAGTACTGCAAATTTAGGGATGTCTTTGACAAGGGTCAAGCAGGTAGTTTGCCTCCATACCAGTCGTATGATTGCGCAACTGACCTTCAACCTGGTGCTATGCCTCCCCATTGCCGGGTTTATGCTTTGTCTGTCTCGGAGGTTAAAGCTATGGAGGACTATGTTGCTGGCGCACTTTCTTGAGGGTTCATCCGCAAATCCTCGTCTCCTGATGGTGCTGGCTAGACATGTGCACAGAATTTTTTTTCGTTTTTTTTGTTCTGTTTCGTATTGTTCCGTAGGTTCGTTTCCGTTCGTTTTTCGTAAGAT
Source organism: Rana temporaria (assembly GCF_905171775.1). Classification (NCBI taxonomy): domain Eukaryota; kingdom Metazoa; phylum Chordata; class Amphibia; order Anura; family Ranidae; genus Rana; species Rana temporaria. The sequence continues at coordinate 103,080,170 of NC_053492.1, forward strand.
GCCCGTTTTCCTGTTCGTTCCCGTTCGTTTTTCGTACAACGAGATTTTTTCGTATTCCGATCGTTTCGTATTTTCGTTACCGTTTTATTTTCGAACATGCGGGATGGTTCATTATTCTGTTTAATTCATGTTCGTTACTTGTTAAGGCTCATACACACGGTAGGACATCCAACAAAATTTCCCTTGGATTTTTGTCCTAATTGATTTGTCCTGCCACACCCATAGCATACACACAGTCAGACTTTTCTGCAAACTTTTCTAAAAGTTTCCTAACATCACGTGTTTTTTTTTGCTCTTTTCTGCCCTTTACCGCCACCCTTTGGTTAACTTCTGCTATTGTTTGTTGCTTTCAACATTGGTTCTGAGCATTCGTATTTGCACTTTGTCCAAAAGTTGGTTGGATTGCTGTACACATGGTCACACAAAGCACCATCAGACTTTTGTTGCCGAAAAGTTGGTCCGTTTGCAGACCCAACTTTTTGTTGGATGAAACCCGAAAAAGTTGGTCCGATGGAGTGTACACACGGTCAGACAAATTAGAAAAGTTGCAGATTTTGAAGTTGGTTGGCAAAAAGTGTGACCGTGTGTATGGGGCTTTAGACAATAATTTTCGTGAATTTTCGTCAATGATTTGCATTCTGTGTTTTGGATTCTTTTTTCTGTTCGTGTTTTCGGTCGTGTGTTCGTGTGACATCTATGACAATTTGTTGTGGATGTCATGTGGGCATGCGACTGAAGATACGAACATAAAAAGGATTTTCGTCATTTTGTACTTTCGTAACTATATCGCGGGATTCGCGGCACTTTCAACACGCGGCTCATCCATATTAACGATTGTTAAGCCCCATACACTTGGTCAGACGTTTTTAACAACAAACATAAAAACGATCGTTTTCTGTTCGTTCTCAGAAAATTTGTTCGTTTTTAAACTCCATCAGAAAACCATTTTTGGGTTCAAAAGTCTGGCCAACTGATCTCCCTTCAGATGAAAATCCACAGAAAAGTTTATTTGGCTTTACTGTACTACTGAGCACAAAAGAGAAGCTGCTTTACTAACTACACTCACTGCCCATTCAAAAAAACATTACATCTGTGGCAAGGGATTTGCATTCTGTGTTTTGGGTCCTTTTTCTTTTGGTGTTTTCGGTCGTGTGTTCGTGTGACATCTGTGGCAAAAGATTTGCATTCTGTTGAATCCAAAATACGAACAGAAAAAAGAAATTCAAAATACAGAGTGCGGGTCTTTTGTTGTGGATGTCGTGTGAGCATACGACTGAGGGTGCGAACAGAGAAGGGATTCAAACAAGATACAGAGTGCAAATCTTTTGTTGTGGATGTCGTGTGAACATACGGCTGAGGATACGAGCAGAGAGGGGATTCAAACAGGATACAGAATGCAAATCTTTTGTTGTGGATGTCGTGTGAACATACGGCTGAGGATAAGAAGCAGAGAGGGGATTCAAACAGGATACAGAATGCAAATCTTTTGTTGTGGATGTTGTGTGAGCATGTGACTGGGGATGCGGACAGGGAAAGGATTCAAACAAAATGCAGAGTGCGGGTCTTTTGTTGTGGATGTCATATGAGCATACGACTGAGGGTGCGAACAGAGAAGGGATTCAAACAAGATACAGAGTGCAAATCTTTTGTTGTGGATGTCGTGTGAGCATACGACTGAGGGTGCGAACAGAGAAGGGATTCAAACAAGATACAGAGTGCAAATCTTTTGTTGTGGATGTCGTGTGAACATACGGCTGAGGATACGAGCAGAGAGGGGATTCAAACAGGATACAGAATGCAAATCTTTTGTTGTGGATGTCGTGTGAACATACGGCTGAGGATACGAACAGAGAGGGGATTCAAACAAAATACAGAATGCAAATCTTTTGTTGTAGGTGTCATGTGGACATGCGGCTGAGGATACGAGCAGAGAGGGGATTCAAACAGGATACAGAATGCAAATCTTTTGTTATAGATGTAATTTTCGTTCTTTTGCCGTTTTTGTTTTGTCGTATTTTCGTCAGATCGTTCGTTCGTATTTGCGGTTGTTCGTTATGCGGCTCATTCGTAATCCCGTCGTTTTCGTATTTTGGTGCTTTAATTTTTTCGTGTGTACAGATTATTCTGCGGGTACGAAAATAACATTCGTACGAACGGGAATGCACATATCTAGTGCTGGCTTCTTCTTTATGAAAAAGAAAAGTGGTGAACTGAAACCTTGTATCAATTATAGGAGTCTCAATCACATAACGATTAAGAATTACTACCCGATTCCATTAATTACTGAATTATTTGACCATCTAAGGGAGCAGGCTTCTTCTTCTTTGTGAAAAAGAAGAGTGGTGAACTGAAACCTTGTATCAATGATAGGGGTCTCAATCACATCACGATTAACCACTTAAGGACCACCGCAATACAATATATGTCGACAGAATGGCACGGCTGGGCACATGGGTGTACATGTACTGCCCCTTTAAGAACCAAGCCGCACACTTCCGGTTCCGGCGCCGCATGGAGTAACAGCTCCTCTCCTCGGCTCCCGCAGCGCGACCTAATCCGGCCTGAAAAACCCGCCTGAGAAGCCCAGCAGGACCCCCTCCACCTCCGGAGACACCCCACGGTCATTATGGACCGCTTCGTAGAGAAATCGGGTGCGCGCACCCAAACGGCCCAGACGGCGCTGACGGCCTCCCCGCAAATCGAGGCCCCGGTCTCGGCCTACACCGCTCCACACGCGACGGCGCCGCACACGGAGATGGAGGTAAGCGGCAGCCCTTCACACCCCCCGGAACCACACACCCCGGGGACACATCTAGAGGGAGACAACACCACAGAGCGTATAGCCCAAGCAGTGGCTGCTCTTTTAACCCCTATGATCACCGCGTCGGTAGAAAAAGCGGTGAATGCAGGGATGGCGCAGATTCACAGGCAAATCAAGGAACATGGTGTCAGGCTTAATGATATGGAACACCGCATTTCGAATGCGGAGGAGGAAATTTATCAAGCCCAGGCCACTGAACACGCTCAGGACAAAACTAACCAGTTTATACTCCAAAAGCTGGATGATTTAGAAAATAGGGCCAGAAGAAGTAACCTCCGCTTTGTAGGGGTCCCTGAAGCACTCCAATCATCCGCTCTCGCAGACTTCTGTGCGCAACGCATACCCGAGGCCCTGGGCCTCCCAGGCCCCTGTGCAGTGGAAAGGGCCCACCGAATGGGAGCATTTAACTCAGACCGCAAAACGCCCCGACCTATCATTGCCAAATATCTGAACTATGCTGACAAGTCCCTCATCTTGCAAAAGTTTAGACAAGCCAGGCAAGTCCAGATCGATGGAATAAAAGTCCTGATTTTCGCTGATTATTCTATGGAGGTATCCAAAAAGAGGAAAGCATTCCAGCAGGTGTGCACTGAACTTTTTAAACAGCAAGTGAAATTCACTTTGGCCTTCCCGGCCATACTCCGCCTCAGAGCCCCAAACGGGGAGCAACTATCCTTTCACGACCCCTCAGAAGCTGAGGCCTTCTTACGCTCCCACTACCATGGTCGGCAATCCCAATCCCCTTCGAAACCCCCCCCGCTCAACCGTCCACTGGACCAGAGAAGCCCGCGCAAAGAATCGCCTAAACGCTTCAGGGCCACGATCTCTGACCCATCCCGGATCACCCTAAATTTGACCTGATCCAGCTTCTATGCGCTATAACACATTTTCTTGTCCTTCATCCGGACCGGAGGGATCACCCCGGCCGCTCCTCCCCTCTCTGGCCGGAATCCTGCTCCTGGTTAAATTGCTCTATGGGGCCCACATTGACCCCCCCCCCCAACTCCGTCTACACAGGACATGACTCCAGGCAACCATCCAAACGAGGTACACCCTTCTGCACACTACTTGACATGTAATAACTCATCTGCAGGGCCTCGGCTACATGCTTCATTGCTGTATTCGTCCCTATTCAGCCAAAATGTTTAGTAATTGTTTTGTCTGGGATCTGTGCTATTGCAACTGCCAGTTTGATGTTTCATTTATGTAACCATTCCCTGGCTTCACTGCGTACTCTGCTATTAATCTCCCTTGTTATCTGTACTTCCTAGCCGCATGAATCTGCCTACCCAGTTACGGGCTCTCAGAAATCATGCCGGCTGTGTCGTGGCATGGGAGCCGGTCTTCGCAGTGACCCCATGCGGAAAAAAGCGAAGTTCTCACATTTACTGTTATGTTTGACGTTATTTTTTCTGTTTTCTGCTCCCCCCCTCCCCTTTCTCGTTATCCCCCCTACCCCAAGCACTCATGCTCACGTATGTTCTCTGACGCCAAACCCAGGTGACTCAATCATTCCCCCCCTCCTCGGTCGGGTAACCCTCCCGCGGACAGCCCCTCTCTGTGCCAACTTCTATACAATGCCTTCTCAGACCGTCTCTTTCACTGACCCGATAACATGAAAATAGTATCTTGGAATGTAAAGGGCCTTAGATCCCCCAATAAGAGGATGAAAATCTTGCGCCACCTCAAAAGACTTAAAACTGACATAGCACTCCTACAGGAAACCCACCTGTCCACGTCCGACTTTCACCGCATGCAAAAATTGTGGGTAGGCACAGTCCTGGGCTCAGATGCAGTTGCCCGTAAGGCAGGAGTTCTTCTGCTAATCCATAAAAATCTACCGTGTACGGTTCTAGCAGTAAAAACTGACGCAGATGGCCGACTTCTAACCGCTCATGTGCAAATAGGAACTAAGGAACTAATGATCTCTAATGTATATGCCCCCAATAGCCCTGGAAAGATTTTCTACAATACTTTGACCACTTGGCTACTTCAAAACCCCCACCTCCCCCATCTGGTAGGGGGCGACTTCAATGACGTCATTCACCAGATAGATGACAGATCCACCCCTAAACACACAGGGTCCCGAACTGTTTCTCTCACCCCTTCCCTTTTTGCGTCCACTATGGACTCCCTTCACCTTCGTGACTTGTGGCGCCTACAACATCCTGCAGATAGGGAATTCACTTTCTATTCCAACCCCCACTCCGTCTTTACTCGTATTGACTATTTCTTCGGCTCTGACAATCTCATCCCCCTGACTTCCAACACTGATATATTAGACATAGCCATCTCAGATCACGCCCCGATCCTTCTGACTATGGACAACCTCGACCTGCCCCCCCACCCCCGAATCTGGCGCTTCCCCTCATACCTCTACAACCTAACCGACTTCCAGCAATCCATGGAGAAGGCATGGTCAGAATACTCCTCAGCTAATGCCTCCCACTCCGACAATCCCAACCTCTTCTGGGACGCCGGTAAGGCTTTCCTCAGAGGTCAGATCATCTCCTATGCCTCTTCTTTTAAACGCCACGCCTTATCACGTTACAAATTAGCCAGCTCCAGACTACACCAAGCCCAGAGGGCATTGTACTCCACCGGCTCCCCCAATGACAGAGAAGAGTGGCTAGCAGCGAAAAGTTCCTTCGACACCTGGGCAGACACCATTGAATTGACCAAAAAAGCAAACCTAGACGCCACCCTACACAGGTTCGGTAATAAATCGGGCAAACTCCTCTCCAGACTCTGCAAGGGCTCCTTCCGTCCCACCCATATCACGTCCCTAAGAGACTCCAAAGGTACCGTGCACACCACACCATCTACTATAAATAAGACGATGCTCCAGTACTACTCAACCCTTTATGCCCCAGATCCAATTGATAGACAGACAGCCCAAGCTTTTTTGGACAACCTAAACCTTCCCACTGTCACACCCTCCCAATTAGAGACCCTTAACGCCCCCATAATCCTCTCAGAAGTATCTAACACCATCCGCAAAATTACCCCCTCCAAGGCCCCTGGCCCTGACGGCTTCACGGGTGAATTCTACAAGACCCTTCAAACTCTAATAGAACCTACCCTTCACAAAGTATATTTGGACATGTGGTCCGGTGGTCCTTACTTGCCGTCAGGTAATCAGGCCATCATCAAATTACTATCGAAGAAGGGCAAGGACCCCTTGGAGCCAGGATCTTATAGACCCATCTCCCTACTTAACCTGGATGTCAAGATTCTATCGAAAATCATAGCGAATCGACTATCTGACATCATCCCCTCCCTGATTCACCCTGCACAATCAGGCTTTGTGAAGGGCAGAACAGCCACCCTTAACATACGTAAAGTTATGCTGGCCTTGGAACACGTTAAGCAACACCCAAATGGCGATTTTGCCATCATAACTTTAGATGCGGAAAAAGCCTTTGACAATGTCAGCTTTGATTGGCTTGCCCTGACTATGTCAAAGATGGGCTTCTCGGGTCCCTTCTGCCACCTCATAAACTCCATGTACTCCTCCCCCACGGCGAAACTAGTGGCGGCGGGCCTACTCTCGGAAGAATTTCATCTACACAAAGGCACCCGTCAAGGCTGCCCTCTATCGCCACTCTTATTTAACATTGCCTTAGAACCCTTATCCAGACACCTCACCCAGGTAGCACCTCTCCACGGTATCCCTATCGGCGACTATGACCTACGCTCTTCCCTCTTTGCGGACGACGTCCTTATTTTTTCGGCCGACCCCTCCTCCGATATGTCCACTATCAAAAGAGTCTTTGACACTTTCCGATCCTGCTCAGGCTTACGCATAAATTATGGCAAAAGTGAGATACTCCCGCTAGGAAGTGGCCCCCCCCCCTCATGGTCCCATCACTCAATTTTTTCTGTTGCTAAATCGCATATCACCTATTTGGGTATATCAATAGGAAAGACGCCCTCTTCCCTGTATTGTCTGAACTATCCCCCCCTGCTAGCAAAAATCTCGCAAGAACTGGCAAACTGGATGGATCTGCCCCTCTCGCTCCTGGGCAGGTGTCACCTTATCAAAATGGTCAGCTTTGCTCGGCTGCTGTATCCAATGCAGACTATACCTCTGCTCCTCCGTCATAAGGATATCAAGCATCTTGAATCGGCTGTTTCAAAATTTATATGGCGGGGTAAAAGACCCCGCATTGCTTTAAAGAAACTCTACCTGCCCAGACGCGAAGGGGGTGTTAGCCTCCCCAATGTAAGAACCTATAATTTAGCTTGCTTAATGAGAATCGGTCTAGACTGGATCACGCAATCCTCACGTTACTCTAACTACCCCCTGGAAGCTGCCATGGCTCATCCCTTCTCCCTCATAGCTCTCCTTCACAGTAAATGGAAATCGGTCCCAACATTGTATCAACACAACCTCCTGCTAAGGGACACTGCTATTGCCTGGAGGGAAATCAGAAAGAGTCTTCGGCTGCCCCTCTACATGTCTCGCCATGTCCCAATCCAGGGAAACCCAAATTTCCCCCCAGGCATGGACTATAAACCTTTCAAAATCTGGCAAGACAAAGGCCTCACCAAGTTCTCATCCCTCTGTGACGCAACAACTGGTCGACCCTTACCCTTTAAAACGGTGGCTACCACCTTCTCGCTCCCTCCCTCCCATGTGTTTCACTTCTGGCAATGCATCAACTACTTAAAGACCACCTGCACTGCGGCCAACAACCGTTTCACCCCTAACTTCTCCGACCAGCTTCTCGCAGAAGACTCATACAGAATCTTGGCCATTTACAGACCCCTACTCCTCAAAACCACTCATCCCTTGCGTGCTTCATCCGCAGCTAATTGGGGCAGAGACTTCCCAGATGACAACCTAGTCAATAAGCTACTTCAAGGCCTCAACAAGGTCCAACGTCTGACCCCCAATGAAATTTGGAGAAAAACTCAACTGAAAATCATCCACCGGGCGCACATACCCTTTCTCTACTCCGCAACGGACCCTGATGCCGCAGAATGCCCCCTGTGTCATCATCAGAGACCTTCCCTGACCCACCGTTTTTGGTCATGCTCGTTCATATCTTTCTTTTGGGACCAGGTACTGGCCTACATCTTTAACATTACTTTATTAAAACTACCCAAAGACCCTCTGCTTCTTATCTTTGGCTATTGGGATCCTCTACTACTGCAATGGTCCCGACAAGCACGCCCACCTACGCCGGCCCACCCGGCACCTGCAAGTCCCAACAAAGACTGGTCTCTGCTATGTCTCCTGGTCGCACGGAGAGCCATCTTAAAAAACTGGACGTCCGCCCACCCTCCCACGGCAACCCAAGTACAACATGAGCTACTCCTCCTCCTCTACAGGGAACGTGCAACCACCGACTTCAACCGCAAACTCTCTAAATCTCGTTTCCTGGCAACATGGGAACTCTTTATGCAATCTACGCTATCTGCGGAGGAATGCTCTAATTTTGGTCAATATACCTTCTCTTTTTTCAGATCCCCCCCACCGTCCAGACCTAGGAGGAACAGTACACCATGAGGATCATTCCCTGAGTCGCCACAACACCCCCCCCCCTGAGTGACACCCCCCCCCTCCCTCCCTTTTGATTATTTCACATAGGCCGCTTATATACATCTCTAGATCCTACGGTATTTCTTTGGCCCTCACCAATGAGTAAGATCCATCCAGAGTTGATTGTTCTATTGTAAAGCTTTAACCATGCGTTATTTGTTTGTTCATATGTGGTTTCCTCTTTACATGCACACCTGGTGGGCCCAAGGTCAACTCGTGCTTTATACCTGCAGGTCAATTCCACCTACCCTTCCCCTAATATTACCCGTATTGGGTATACCCTCTGTAAACATGTTGACCTGCGGAATGTATTTCCCTATGTTTCCAGAAGCTGTATAAAGCACCTTTGTATGATGTATGTAATCTAACTGTACCATGTTCGGTACGCCTGCCATCACCTTATATGTATCCCTTTCTTTCTGTATGTCTCTTAAAACTTAATAAAAATTATTTGGAAAAAAAAAAAAAAAGAACCAAGCCGTGACCGCTCCCGTGGGACCCGCGGACCCGATCACCAACGGTGTCCCACGATCGAGTCACAGGAGCTGAAGAACGGGGAGAGGTGAGTGTAAACAAACCTTCCCCGTTCTTCTCTGTGGCTTGTCACTGATCGTCTGTTCCCTGTCATAGGGAACGACGATCAGTGATGTCACACATCCAGCCACACCCCCCTACAGTAAAACACACAATAGGACACACTTAACCCCTTTATCGCCCCCTCGTGGTTAACCTCTTTACTGCCATTGTCATTTTCACAGTAATCAGTGCATTTTTATAGCACTTTTCGCTGTGAAAATTACAATGGTCCCAAAAATGTGTCAAAAGTGTCTGATGTGTCCGCCATAATGTCGCAGTCACGAAAAAAAAAAGATATTTATTTGTAGAAGAATACATATCGGCCTAGACTAAGGAAAAAAATGTTTTTTATATCTTTTTTGGGGATATTTATTATAGCAAAAAGTAAAAAATATTGCATTTTTTTCAAAATTGTCGCTCTATTTTTGTTTATAGTGCAAAAAATAAAAACCGCAGAGGTAATCAAATACCACCAAAAGAAAGCTCTATTTGTGGGAAAAAAAGTACACCAATTTTGTTAGGGAGCCACATCGCATGACTGCGCAATTGTCAGTTAAAGTGACGCAGTGCCAAATCGCAAAAAGGGGCCAGGTCCTTTACCTGCATAATGGTCCGGGTCTTAAGTGGTTAAGAATACCTACCCGATTCCATTAATTACTGAATTATTTGACCATCTAAGGGAGCAACGGTTTTCACAAAGCTCAATCTGAGAGGGGCATACAATCTTGTGAGGATTAACCGGTTGCCGACCGCCGCATGTATATGTACGTCCACAGAATGGCACGTACAGGCATATGGGCGTACATGTACATCCCCGCCTTTCCGCAGGTCGGGGGTCCGATCGCCCCCCCCCCCCCCCCCCCCCGTAACATGTGGCGGTCGGAAACCCGCAGAGAGCGATCCGGGACGAGGGTGTGGTTATTCGTTTCTAGCCGCCCCACGCGATCGCTCCCCAGAGCTGAAGAACGGGGAGAGCCATATGTAAACACGGCTTCCCCGTGCTTCACTGTGGCGGCTGCATCGATCGAGTCATACCTTTTATAGGGAGACTCGATCGATGACGTCAGACCTACAGCCACACCCCCCTACAGTTGTAAACACACACTAGGTGAAGCCTAACTCCTTCAGCGCCCCCTGTGGTTAACTCCCAAACTGCAACTGTCATTTTCACAATAAAGAATGCAATTTAAATGCATTTTTTGCTGTGAAAATGACAATGGTCCCAAAAATGTGTCAAAATTGTCCGAAGTGTCCGCCATAATGTCGCAGTCACGAAAAAAAATCGCTGATCGCCGCCATTAGTAGTAAAAAAAAAAAAATTAATAAAAATGCAATAAAAATATCCCCTATTTTGTAAACAGTATAAATTTTGCGCAAACCAATCGATAAACGCTTATTGCGATTTTTTTTTTTACCAAAAATATGTAGAAGAATACCTATCGGCCTAAACTGAGGGAAAAAAAATGTTTTATATATGTTTTTGGGGGATATTTATTACAGCAAAAAGTAAAAAATATTGATTTTTTTTCAAAATTGTCACTCTATTTTTGTTTATAGCGCAAAAAATAAAAACCGCAGAGGTGATCAAATACCACCAAAAGAAAGCTGTATTTGTGGGGGAAAAAAGGACACCAATTTTGTTTGGGATCTACGTCGCACGACCGCGCAATTGTCTGTTAAAGCGATGCAGTGCCGAATCGCAAAACCTGGCCTGGGCATATAGCTGCCTAAAGGTCCGGAGCTTAACCGGTTAAGGAGGGCAAGAAATGGAAGACTGCATTTAACACCAGGAAAAGACATTACGAATAACTTGTAATGCTGTTTGGTCTTTGCAACGCTCTTGCAGGTTTTCAGGCGTTCATCAACGATGTCCTCCGAGATATGTTGCAGCAATGTGTGGTGGTTTATCTTGACGATATTCTCATACAGTATATTCTAAATCCCTAGAGAGCCACCACACAGATGTATCCAGTGTGCTACATAGGCTGAGAGATAATAACCTGTATTGTAAGTTGGAGAAGTGCGAGTTCCATCTGGAACAGGTTACAGGTTGACATTTCTACTGACAGTTTTTCGATGGACCCAGGGAAATTATCTGCATTTCTCCAGTGGTCTCAACCCATAGGTCTATGCTCGTTACAACGTTTTCTTGGCTTTGGCAATAATTATCGTAACTTCTCTTCTGTGGTCAAATCCCTGACTGATATGACCAGAAAGGATGGTAACCCACAGAATTGGTCTCTGGATTCCATTAAAGCATTTGAGACTCTCAAGGCTGCCTTGTTTACTGCTCTAGTGCTGGCACATCCTGGGCCAAATTCTCAAAAACCTGTGTAAATTTAGGATTATCTAACTTATGTCATTTAAGTTACGGCGCCCTAAGTTGGTGTCGTAAGTACCGTATTCTCAGTGCATTTGCGCACAAAATTGCGCCATCCTTAACTTAAGTTTCAATGCGTAAGGCGTGGTTATGGCAAGTGGGAATTAAGTGGGCGTGCTTCATTGTAATGAGCCGTGACCCCATGCAAATGAAGTGCCGGCCGTACTGCGCATGCGCGCACGAATCTGGACCTCACTGCGCATGTGCAGAACTTTGGTCAGCGCAATCAGTGAGATAGGTAAAAGGCCAAGCGTACTTAGTTTGAAGATCGCCCTGTGTCTAAATAGCCCCAGTCAAACAGACTTCAATTGCAAAAGTATTTCCCTGTGTTCCCTTCCTAAAGCAAGTTGCTTCTGCTTTGAACGTTTGTCAGTGTTTGTTGGTAAGATTTGTTTGTGAGAAAAGTGTTTGTGGAGTTGGAGGGTCTAGTTGGTGTTTGTTTTTGATAAGTGTTTGTTTTTTGTTTTCCTTTTTTGCCTGATTGTTTTTGATAAGTGTTTGTTTTTTGTTTTCATTTTTTGCCTGATTGTTTTTGATAATTGTTTGTTTTTTGGGTGAGTTCCCTGTTGCTGGGTGTTGTCTGTCATGGCTCCCAAGCGCAGGAAGCTTAATTTTACCCTGGCAGAGAAGCATATACTTGCTCAGGGCGTCATTAAATTTGGGCGATTTCTCCATGGCCCTGAGAGCCACAACACCACCCTGGCCAGGAGGAAGGAGATCCTTCAAAAGATCACCGATCGGATCAATGCGGCGGGGGGGGGGGAGACCAGGACCATCGCTGGAGTTCAAAAAAAAATTAATGACTTGAGGAGCGTGTCCCGGAACAAGCTGGCAACGCTGCATGCCCATACCAGGGGCACTGGAGGAGGGGGACCCTGCCCAGTCAGGATGAGTGAGGAGGAATGGGCAGTGGCCCAGTGTTTCCACCCACAGCAGGTGGTGGGCCTGCCTGGCTTTGACAATGATCCTCTTATGAGGACAGGTAATTTTTTTGAATTTCTATCTGGTGATTAGCATGTGTGGGTGGGGGAAGGGAAGATGTGCCAAGTGTGTGGATCCAACAACCTGTGATTGTTTTGTGTCCTCCCCAGATGGCCAGGAGGTGGCAGCCCCATCAGCCCAGGAGGTGGCAGCCCCATCAGCCCAGGAGGTGGCAGCCCCATCAGGTCAGGAGGTTGCTGGCCCATCAGGTCAGGAGGTTGTTGGCCCATCAGGGCAGGAGGTTGCTGGGCCATCAGGGCAGGCTGCTGCACCACCCCCAAGACAGGCTCATGCAGAGTCCCAAGAAGGGCAGGATTCGCCATGGGAGGGGAGTGCCCACAACTCCCCTAATTTGGATGTTGAGTGGGAGGAGGATGAGGGGGAGGAAGATGACAATATTCTGATTGGGCAGGAAATAATGATGGGCCAAGATATGACCTTTGAATCATCCCCTGAGGGAACCCCACAGGCGCCCAGCAGTCAGGCCACCATCATGGGTCGCCCCTTCCAACCCTCCTCCAACATGCAGCAGCACCCATGGCTCACTCCAACTCCTCCTCCAAGGCCACAAGCCTCAGGGGCAAGTAGGAGGCCGACCCCGGAAAACAGGGGGGGGTTGGTGCGTCTGCCGGTCAGTCTGTTGAGGGACAATGTCCGGCAGACCCGCAGTCTGTCTGCAATACAAAAAACAATGACCAAGGTGGAGCGCAGCCTGGGTGCAATGAGGGAGTCACTGGGTGACATGGCCACCAACTCCGTGGGGGTCATCACCTGTTTGTGGGACCTGAGGAACGCCACAACAGGTGTGGCCCAGGAGGTGACTGCCCTCACCCAGGATGTGCAGGCCAATACCCGGGCTGTGCAGGCCAATACGGCTGACATTACTTCCTGTCTGACAAGGATAGCCGTTGCCTTGGAGGGAAGGCCAGCAGGAGGACAGACACCAGGGGAGGCTGCTTCCTCCCCTGTACAGTCCCCCACCCCTCAAAATACTCCCTCCCCTGCACAGTCCCCCCCCTGAAAATACTCCCTCCCCTGCACATTCCCCCCCCCCCCCCTGCAAATACTCCCTCCCCTGCACAGACCCCCCCCCCCTGAAGATCCCCCAGTCGGCCGTGGCCATCCCCGTGGCCGTGGCCGTGGGCAGCCCAGAAGGAGCACTCGGCAAAATCCTTAATTTGCAGGGGTACTTTTGATTTTTTTTTTTGGATACTGTACTTATGATTTGGTTTATGTGTGTGAATGATGTCTGAATGTGGGGGGGGTGGCATTCCTGAAAACATAAGGGTGTCACCCTCAGTTTTGGTGGAGTAGGGATCCCCAGGACCAGGGAGAAGTCATCCTAGGTTCCTGAATGGTGTATGAATGCACAGTGACATAATTGGAGCCGTGGCGGGGCGTTACTGCTCCCAAGTACCAAAGGGGGGGGTGTACTTGGATCTAATCCAATTCGATGTGCATGTGATGTGTCTGTGCTAGGGACCACAGTGACGTGCATTCATGCATTCTAATTGTGAGATAATTAATGTGCGTTTTGTAACCAAAAAAAAATTCTCATTGGCATATAAGTAATGTGCATTTATTTTGCAAAGAAAAGATTTAAAGGTCACATAATCTCTGTGATTTGTTCTGGGCAAAGCAAAAACAAAAAGATAATTAGGATCCATTTACTGGGCAAAGATGCCTTCAGACAGTTGTCTCCTTATTGTCTGGCCCTCAGCAGACCGGGTAGAGGGGTTTGGGGGGGGGATTGCCTGGGTGGGGGGTTAGGTCAGGACATATCTCCACATGCAGGCCCCTTCTTAAAGCAAAATTGTGCAGGATGCAACATGCCCCAATAATTTGGCAGACAAAGTCTGGGGAATACAATAGTGTACCCCCAGTCTTGTCAAGGCATCTAAATCTGGACTTGAGAAGGCCAAAAGTCCGCTCCACTATTGCCCGGGTCTGGATGTGCACCTCATTGAATTTCCGTTCTCCGGGTGTTTGGGGGTTCCTAAAGGGGGTCATCAGGTGGGGTCCCAACGCATATCCTGAGTCACCTGTAAGGGAAAAGACAGGAGGATATTAGTCATGCATGTGCCCCTTGTGATGTCTGCATCATGGGGGGGGGGCATACCTGACACCAATGTCACTCACCAATCAGCCAGCTGTCTCCATAAACGTTCATCTCAAAGTCTCTGTAGATCTTGGTCTGCCTTAGGATGTAACTATCGTGGCACGAGCCTGGAAACTTGGCACAAACGTGCCAGATGAGGCCATGTGCATCTACGATAACCTGTACATTTATCGAATGCCAGCCTTTCCTATTTCTGAACAGGTGTTCAGTATCATGGGGGGGCTGTAGTACCACATGGGTGCAGTCTATCGCCCCGATGGTCTTTGGAAAGCCAGCAATGTTGTAAAAGTCTGTCATGGCTTGCACACGCTGGTCCTCCTGGGTGGGCATGACAAACTGGTTGCTCATGCGCCGCAGTATGGCAGGGACCACCTGATGGACACATTTGCTCATGGTTGACTGCACCATCCCAGCCACACCTCCAGATGCTCGCTGGAATGAGCCACTCGCTAAAAAATGGAGGGTTGCCATCACTTTTTCAAGAGGTGTCAGGGCATGGGGCGATTAGATCCTCATGAAGGAGTTGGGTGATCTCCAGGATGGCCTCCCTATCAAAACGGTAGTTGCCAATCACCTCATAAGCTGGCATTTGCCAAATATCACGCTGTGGACGATAAACTCGCGCCTGTGCCCTCATCCTCCTCCTCCTCTGTGCCCTCCTCCTCCTTTGTGCCTGTAAGGCAGCAAGTGCCGTCAAAATCATCGCTGGTCCTGGCATTTTTCAAACAAAAACCTTCACAACTAGAGCTCTAACCTCTAGTCAGTACCTTCAGCAAACCCTTCCACAGCATGTGTAAAATTAGGGCTGGTTTTATAATGTGGAAATTTAGTCAGGAAAACTAACAGGTGCGCACAGGGCGGAAAATACGGCACACACACTTAATTCTGAGAATCGCCCTAACTCCCTCATTTGCATCTTTGCCTATCAAAAACAGCGGCGAGCCTAGCGTAATTTGCGCCCGGGAATGCGCAGGTGTAACTAATTTAAGTACGGCTAAAAATACGGAAATGCTTGCTTAAGTCGTTTTGACGATCGTGCGCAAAGATACGCGCCGTGTAAATTTAGAAAAATGGAGTTAAGTCTGCGTATCTCTTTTGAGAATTTGGCCCCCTGATCCTACACTAGCCTTCATTCTTGAGTTTGATGCATCTGAGACTGGAGTGTGCGCCCTTCTGTCTCAACATTCTACCTCCTGAGAGAGCTATGCATTCTTGTGGCTACTTTTCTAAGAAATGTTATATAATTTAGCTCTTTAGCTCTTACAAAGCCATACAAAGTCATCTGACCAGAGAGTGGAGCTGCATCATTGCTTAATTGTTTGATACATGCCTGCTTTTACTTCATTTATGGTAAGGAGATTAGATTGACACAGTGTGGTGTGCTTATATATATATACACTGAAGCTGGTGAAGGGACTTCATCTTTCCTTCCTTCTGAAAGACTATGTGCCAACCCAATTTCTAGTTTAGCGCCGCATGTGGTCTTTTTTTTTTAATTATTTGCTTATCAAACAAATTGTGCTGGCAGCTTTTATTTAGGATCATTATTGCTGAATAGTAGCACAGATACCCAGCTATTTTTATTGTCATTTCATCAATTGCCTTCACCTTGGTCAACATATCAAGAGACCCTCTGTTGTGTTCCTGTTGAAGACTTGCCTGGATGACATTCCTTCTGGTTCCTGATCCTGTCTGTTGCCTCTGACTATGCCGATCTCTGGCTTCCTGATTTCCTGGCTTGTTCTGACTACCCAATTTTGCTACCGAACCCAGGCTATGTTTTGACTACATTTACCAGTTGTACCATTCTTAAAATTGTATTAAAAGGTGTGATTTTACTGCATTTTCTGTCTATGTCTGTTTCATGGTTCCTGACAATTACATAGTTACATAGTTACAGTAGGTGAGGTTGAAAAAATACACCATCAAGTCCAAACTGTGTGCGTCATTATATGTCAGTATTACATTGTATATCTGCAGAAATATCTAGCAGTCTCTCATACCATGTCCCAGGCTTTGACTGTCTGCTGCAAACACTCTCCAGTTTAAAATCAACACCTGTTGCTTGTCTATTGCCTCTTGTTGGTAGGTAAAAAAAAATGCTGCTGCCTTAGTGATGGCAGTTTGAGGAGGACTAATATGGCATCTGTGTCAATGGGATAAAGGAAGGAGAGGGGAGCTGGGAGGGTGGAGGGAGAGGTCTTTATGAGTTCCTTTGACAAAACAATCCCATTCCTAGACAGTCTACCTCCATTAGCCTTGTCTGTCCAACCTTAAGCCTAGACATCTTCCCTGCAACATTAACCCCATTCCAACCTGCTACTGGAAGAGAGTGCTTACAGCAGCCTTCTTTCTTGGCCAGGTTCAAATACCTGTGCATACAGTGCCGGCCCAAGACATTGTGCTGCCTGGGACCAAGAATGAAATGCTCCCCCCAGATAAAAAATCACGCCAACCAAAAGGCCCCCAGATTCATTATTTTATATCATGATAACTAAAGGGGACCCGTCATGGCTCTTTACAAGTAAAAGGGAGTATAAAGAGGACCTGTCATTGCTCTATACATGTATATAGAGGACCTGTCGTTACTCTTTACATGTAAAGGAATATCAAGAGGACCTGTCATGGCTCTATAAATGTATATAGGACTATAAAGAGTACTTGACATGGCTCTATACATGTATAAAGGAGTATAACAAGGGCCTGTCATGGCTCTATAGATGTATAAAGAGAACCTGTCATGGCTCTATACATGTATAAAGAAGTATAAAGAGGACCTGTCATGGCTCTATACATGTATATAGAGGACCTGTCGAGACTCTTTACATGTAAAGGAATATAAAGAGGACCTGCCATGGCTCTATAAATGTATATAGGAGTATAAAGAGGGCCTGTCATGGCTCTATACATGCATATAGGCGTATAAAAGGACCTGCCATGGCTCTATACATGTATCCAGGAGTATAAAGGGACCTGTGAATTGCCGGCGGCCACAATGTCTTTTGCGCAAACTAATCAATGTACGTTAATTGTGGGGTTTTTTTGTACCAAAAATATGTAGAAGAATACATATTGGCCTAAACTGAAGAAAATTGTTTATTTTTCTAAATCTTGGGGATATTTATTATAGCAAAAAGTTAAAAAATATATATATTTATAGCACAAAAAATAAAAACCGCAGAGGTGATCAAATATCACCAAAATAAAGCTCTATTTGTGGGAAAAAAAGGACATCAATTTTATTTGGGTAGCAGAGCTGGCGGAACGGGCTGGCGGGCATCAGTATGCTGCCCCCCTAAAAGTGCTGCCTGGTACCCATGGTACCACCCGGTCCCATCATAGGGCCGGCCCTGTGTGCATAATAGTATGGTTGTCAAGGAGTGCGGTAGGCAGAGCATTTGCATCAGTGAGTAGAACTGAAAAAGAGGTGCATGTATTATAGTGGGCACCTTGCTCCTTTCCACTTACAGTAGGCTGCTGTTGGAGGGAGTAGAATACAGAATCCTCTCTCCAGCAGCTATCGAGGCCACTGCTCTTTGTCTTGACCTGGAGGAACAGCAGTCTTTCCTGACAGTGGTGACACAGCCCGTCACTCCTGTTAATAAGACAGCTAAAGAATAGCGTAGTCACAAACTCCCAGTAAGAGCTTCCCCTCTACATAACAACATTGCACATTGCACCCAGAGCACATGCCCCTTCTACCCCCCTTTCCTGGAGTAGAAAATGGTTAAAGACGCTGCTTTTTCTATTGTTGTTTATGTCTCTATTGAGGAAAAAAGTCAAAATCTATTAATTTGTTCAGGGTCAATCATCAAAAGTAGTGGTCATCAACCCCGTCCTCAGGGCCCACTAACAGGCCAGGTTTGCACGATAACTGAAATACATCACAGGTGATATCATTTGCTGCTCAGTGATTGCAGTATTCTAGTCTGCATCTCCCGAAGGTAATACATAAAACCTGGCCTGTTAGTGGGCCCTGAGGACAGGGTTGATGACCGCTGATCTAAAGAATTGAAGCTTGAGGGTCAGAATGACCCCCAGCAACTAGCATTGTCAGAAAGAGAGCCTGCAGCTGCAGACTTAATATCCATCTCTTGACAGGTTTACTTTAAATACAATGTTTACTATAAATAAGTTTACTTTCATCTTTGCTCACTGTAGTTCTTTCCAGGAAAGTATGATACTTAGAACCGAGTGATCATTTGTCTACAGGATGCTGAGACACATGATGTTGCTTCCTCTATATTGCAACAGTCAGTAGCTGCACAGTTTATTTGTATTTCTGGACAACCATGAGATGCATAAGTAAATGGTTAACAGCTACAGTGCCTTGAAAAAGTATTTATACCCCTTGAAATGTTCCACAATTTGTCATGGTACAGCCAAAAACATAAATGTATTTTATTGAGATTATATGTGATAGACCAACACATAATTGTGAAGTGGAAAAAAAATGATAAATGGTTTTCAATTTTCTTTACAAATAAATATCTGAAAAGTGTGGCTTGCATTTGTATTCAGCCCCCTTTACGCTGATATCCCTAACTAAAATCTAGTGGGACCAAATGCCTTCAGATGTCACCTAATTAGTAAATAGAGTCCACCTGTGTGTAATTGAATCTCAGTATACATACAGTTCTGTGAAGCCCTCAGAGGTTTGTTAGAGAACCTTAGTGAACAAACAGCATCATGAAGGGCAAGGAACACACCAGACAGGTCAGGGATAAAGTTGTGGAGAAGTTTAAAGCAGAGTTGGGTTATACAAAAAAAATCCCAAGCTTTGAACCTCTCACGGAGCACTGTTAAATCCATCAACCAAATATGGAAAGTGTATGACACAACTGCAAACCTACTAAGACATGGCCGTCTGCCTAAACTGACAGGCCGGATAAAGAGAGCATTAATCAGAGAAGCTGCCAAAAGGCCCATGGCAACTCTGGAGGAGCTGCTGAGATCCACAGCTCAGGTGGGAGAATCTGTCCACAGGACAACTATTATGCCCTGTACACAAGATCGGTTCATGAAAACGGACCGATGGATTTTTTCATCAGATATGCGATGAAGCTGACTTTCATCAGTCTTGCCTACACACCATCAGTTAAAAATCCAACACTACGACGTGCTGAGAAAAATTAAGTTCAATGCTTCCGAGCATGCGTCGACTTGATTCTGAGGATGCGTGGAATTTTAACTGATAGACTTGCCTACAGACGATCGTTTTTTTCTATCGGTTTTTTAATCATCAGATAATTTTAAAACAGGGGCCCACACACGGTCGGTTCATCTGATGAAAACAGTCCATCGGAACGTTTTCATCAGACAAACTGATCGTGTGTACACAGCATTAGTCATGCACTCCACAAATCTGGCCTTTATGGAAGAGTGCAAGAAGCAAGCCATTGTTGAAAGAAAGCCATAAGAAGTGGCATTTGCAGTTTGTGAGAAGCCATGTGAGGGACACAGTAAACAAGTGGAAGAAGGTGCTCTGGTCAGATGAGACCAAAATTGAACTTTTTGGCCTGAAAGCAAAATGCTATGTGTGGCAGAAAACTAACACTGCACATCACCCTGAACATACCATCCCTACCGTGAAACATGGTGGTGTCAGCATCATGTTCTGAGGATTCTTTTCTTCAGCAGTGACAGGGAAGCTGGTCAGATTTGATGGGAGAATGGATGGAGCCAAATACAGGGCAATCGTAGAGGAATACACAATCGGAATTTCCAATGGAAAAAGTCCGATGGACTTTTTCCATTGGATTTCCCGATCATGTGTAGCCCCATCTGAGTTTTTTCATCGGAAATTCCAATGAATTCCATCAGAGTTTAGATATAGAACATGTTCTATTTTTTTCCAAAGGAATTCCGATGTGATTTGGCTGGGCAAAAGCCTGATCATGTGTACGCGGCATTAGTTTGCAAAAGACTTGAGACTGGATCAGAGGTTAAACTTCCAGCAGGAAACTGACTCAAACATACAACCAGAGCTACAATGGAATGGTTGATCAAAGCATATTCATGTGTTAGAATGGCCCAGTCAAATTCCAGACCCAAATTTATTTAAGAATCTATGGCAAGATTTGAAAATTGCTGTTCACAGATGCTCTTCACCCTATCTGACAGAGCTTAAGCTATTTTGCAAAGAAGAATGAGCAAAAATGTCACTCTCTAGATGTACAAAGCTGGTAGAGACATCCCCAAAAACACTTGCAGCTGTGATTGCAGCGAAAGGTGTTTCTACAAAGTATTGAGGGTGCTGAATACAAATACATGCCACAGTTTCCATATATTTAATTGTAAAAAGTTTGGAAAACCATTTATAATTTTCCTTCCACTTTACAATGATGTGCCACTTTGTGCTGGTCTATCACATAAAATAAAAATACATTTACGTTTTTGGATGTAACGTGACAAAATGTTCAAAATTTCAAGGGGTATGAATACTTTTTTAGGGCACTGTATACAACAATGTTGCTCATATCCCTAAATATAAGAAAACAATTACAAAATTATTTAATGGCAGTTAATTAATTGATACGCCGCGTAACTTCTAGGATGCTCTGACGTATCTTTGTTTTGTATCCACAAAACAAGATACGCCTGAATGGGGGCTAGATCCGACTGACGCACGTCTTAGTACGCCGTCGGATCTTAGGTGCATATTTACGCTGGCCGCTAGGTGGCGCTTCCGTTGACCCGCCATCAGGTTCTCTCTCTGGGGCAAAAGGAGAATCCTTAGTCATGTAAAATGCCCTAGACTGATCTGATATTTCCTATGTGAAGGTAAGCCAGAGGAAACACATCTTTCCTCTGCAGTAATTTGGTACAATCCCCATTTTCACATTTTAGAGACCTACCATTTACAGATCTAGACCATCTGTGCATTGCGTGTGTGACTTTGGGAAAAAAAGTGCAGGTCCAATAAAGCCTACCTGGTTGTACATTGAAAACATATTCAAAATGAATAGTTACATTACCACAATAGATAGTATGACTCAACAAACATTAACACAGCAAAGCACTAGAACAATGTGAATCCAACCTAGATGTTTCGACCTTGTTACTTTTGGAAAAATGAGCAATGTATGAGTTCACTTTAACTTTTCAAAATATAAAATATACAGTAGAGGACAGTGCTGGAGAGATATTGTGTATTGTGGTTGGAGATTTTAAATAATTTTGTGTAAACTGGGTTCGGGCTTCAAAAACTCTCCATCATTAGCAACTGATGCCGAGTACACATGACTGTTATTCACGTCATGGAAAAAAACACAATTTTTCTCGACGTGATTCCTCTCAAGCCTGCCTTGCATACACACGATCCTGATAAAAAATGCTCGAGCAAAGTGCGGTGACAGACAACACGTACGATGGCAGTATAAGGGGATGTTCCATTCGAATGGCACCACCCTTTGGGCTGATTATGCTAATTTACCGTCTCATAACTTACTTCTGAGCATGTGCTTTTTTTCCCCCTTGTTAAAGCCTACACATGACCGTTTTTCATGACGAGAAAAGCGACGATGTGAAAAACGACGAGAAAAAATAGAGCAGGTTCTAAATTTTTAATGGCCATTTTTCTCGTAGAGAAAAATGCTCTGGAGCCTGTACACGACCGTTTTTCACGACCAATTTAAAAATTGGCATTTTTCTCGTCATTAAAAACGGTCGTGTGTACGCGGCATGGGAGATTAGAAGACTATCAAATAATGGCTTAACGAGACAGTCTGTGGTACAAAATAGCTCCCAACTGTCCCTCATTTGAAAGGGCAGTCCTTCCTTTGGGCTGATGTGTACATTTCTACACAAAATTTACTATTTCACTGCCAAAAGTATTATGCTGCACTAAACATTTTTTAAAACCTCTATATTACTGCATTTATTATTTTGAAAATTCCAAAGAACAGAGGTCAAGAAAGCACTTTATATAAGATCTTTGTGGTTTATGTAAGCATGGCTGCAGCAGGGAAATGTCCTTTGCCTAAAATTGGGAGGTACGGGTACAATAAAAGGTCACAATAAGTGCAGGATGCACTGACTTCATTACTGCATCACTGTCACTTAGTAATGCCATAAAAAGACAGAATAAAAGAATTTCAGTTCCTCTATCCACTGTTCATTGCCAAGAACAAGTTTCACTCCCAAATTTCTCATCAATTACAGTTTTACTTGGCATCATCACTGTCATTACTGTGTTCTTAGTAATCAATGTGCTGAAGAAGAAGCTGTGATTCAGAAAGTTATAAATGTGACCTATATTAAATTTGGCTATGAGTAAAAGGTTTAAAACTATGTAGCAGTAAACTGGAAGTAGTTTACTATTGTAATATATAATATTAGACATGTGTACTGCCATTTTTCAGGGCATTCGTTATGTATGTTTGTTTGTAAATTCGTAAATTCGTGAATTCGTAAATTCAAAAATCCAAAAAGCCCAAAATAAGAAAGAAAATCCAAGACATGTGTACTGCCGTTTTTTGGGTCATTCGTTATGTATGTTTGTTTGTAAATTCGTAAATTTGTGAATTCGAAAATTCGTAAATAAAAATTCGAAAAGCCAAAAATAAGAAAGGAAAATTTGAAAGAACTAACTAACTAATAATAACTAACTATTAAATTATAGGTATTGGAATTTCCTTTTAAATTTGGCTGTTAGTGAACGCAACAAATACGAATTTATCAAAAGTTACGAATTATCCAAAATACCAAATGCTGCATCTAAAAAAATAGATCGTAACGAATTAATAATAAATAGTAATAAAACGTTTTTATTATTATTATTGTTATTTATTATTATTTATTTGTTACGTTCCATTCGTTTAGATACGGCATTCGGTATTTTGGATAATTCATAAATTTGTATTCGTTATCTTCACTAACAGCCAAATTTGAAAGGAAATTCCATTACCTATCATTTAATAGTTAGTAATAGTTATTATGAGTTAGTTATTATTTCAGATTTTTAAATTTTCGGGTTTTCGGATTTTTGAATTTCCGAATTGCCGAATGTTCGAATTTGCAAATTTATGAATTTTCGAATTTACGAATTTTCAAATTTAAAGTATTCTTTTACGTGTTTGACTGACTTAAACTAGTGAAAGTTCAGTAAGGATTCATATGGTCACTTGCTCCAGTATTACTAAGGAAGTTCCATTTGTTTTATGCAGTAACTTTAAAAAAAAAATCCCAAATCCACAACACATTGCTCACGCGACTCAAAGAAGTAGCTGGAATCGCTGACTCGGCCCTACTGTGGTTCGCATCTTTCCTAGAAAATCGCACTCAGACCGTGAAACTTGGAGGCTTTACATCAGAAACACAGACCATTACATGAGGAGTCCCTCAAGGATCACCCTTTTCACCTGTACTCTTCAACATCTACATCCACCCGCTCCTCAAAATCATCAGCAAACAGGACCTACGTTACCACTCCTATGCTGACGACACGCAGCTTTACCTTCGAATCACCAACAAAAAAGACCAACATCATGAACTAGGAAAATGCCTCACACTGATCAACAATTGGATGACTGAAAGCTCCCTCAAACTCAACGGATCCAAAACAGAATTACTCATCCTTCACACAAATCGGAAATCCAATTCTTGGACCACATGGGCACCACCCACCATCCTCGGACAAACCATTGCACCAAGCAACAAAGTCAAAAGTCTCGGAGTCATCTTTGTCTCAGACATGACGATGGATGCACAAATAGGATCAGTCATCAGCGGTTCTCATCATCTGCTCCACATGCTACGTACACTCATCCCCTTCATCCCGGAAGAGGACACAGCAGTAGTGGTTGGAACTATCATCAACTCACGACTCGACTACGCAAACTTCCTCTACTTAGGACTACCGAAATACCAGATTTCACGTCTACAAGTCGTCCAGAACACGGCAGCCAGACTGGTAACAGGTAAAAAGCCGTGGGAACCAATCTCCCCGGTCTTGAGGTCCCTCCACTGGCTGCCCGTACAGGACCGGGTGACTTTCAGGACACTCTGCCTCACACACAAATGTACACAGGGTAACGCTCCTCAATACTTAAGCGAGAAAATAAAACCCTACGTCACCAAGCGCATGCTCCGGTCAACCAACCAAAACCTTCTCCAAATCCCTAAATCATGCTACAAATCTAAGGGAGAACGTAGATTTGCAGCCCAAGGACCGCGGCTCTGGAATGCTCTACCCACGACCATCTGCTTGGAAGAAAACCATCAGGCTTTTAGGAAAAAACTAAAGACCCACCTCTTCTGAAGGACCAGGACGACACTGGATGCAAAGCGCCTTGAGGCGATTAAGTTCGCATTTGTTGCGCTATACAAGTTACTCACTCACTCAAATCACATAAATGTTACTAGGATCAGAACAGCCTTTACAGATCTCACTTGTAATGCCAACTGATGGCAAGGTCCTGCATTGCAGCACTAGTGCAGCCCACCCATGAAGACCATTATGTCTTATAATACAACATGTACAACTGTAACAACATTAAAACAATATTATATACATTTTCCGAGTCACAATTAGTTCCATTCCAACCTTAAATACACAGTAAAACCATTTTGGCTCCATTTTTTGAACTGATTCACTACCATAGTTTTTCAAGTCCGTATACCATACAAAGGCAAATGTGACAATGCTATATCAATCATTAAAGTTATGGTCTGGCGAATGTCAGTCTTGCATTATGGAGGAATAGCAGGATATGATAACCCATGACCCAACAGTTATTAAGATAAACTGTTACAAAATGTTTGAATCACAGTTTTCTTCAGATTCACAGCAATAACCACAACACTAGCTGTTGTGTTGGATATGAAGGTTCTAAATTGGTTGTGTTCTGAAAGATACAGAATCCAGCTTATAGTCATCATGACAAAACAATATATATGAATATCATGTGACATCGGTCATGGGAAGTCACAGTGCATTAGGATATATTCAGTATTGTGTGACTAATTTTTCCTAGATGGCAATCATATCTTTTTTTTTTTTGCAAAGTATCCAAATGGCTGGTTTCTGTCTTTGGCAGGGCCTATGTCCACTATATTACCAAAAGTATTGGGATGCCTGTCTTTACATGCATATTAACTTTAATGGCATACCAGTTTTAGTCCGTAGGGTTCAATATTGAGCTGGCCCACCCTTTGCAGCTATAATAGCTTCAACTTTTCTGGAAAGGCTGTCCACAAGGTTTAGAAGTGTGTCTATGGGATTGTTTGACTATTCTTCCAGATGCACATTTGTGAGGTCAGGCACTGACGTAGATGAGAAAGCTTGGCTCGCAGTCTCTGCTCTAGTTCATCTGAACGGTGTTCTATCAAGTTGAGGTCAGGATTCTGTGCAGGCAAGGCAAGTTCCTCCACCCCAAACTCTCTCATCCATGATTTTATGGGCCTTGCTTTGTGCACTGGTTCAAATCATTTGGTGGAGGAGGGATTATGGTGTGGGGTTGTTTTTCAGGGGTTGGGCTTGGCCCCTTAGTTCCAGTGAAGGGAATTCTTAAGGTGTCAGCATAACCAGGACATTTTGGACAATTTCATGCTCCTAACTTCGTGGGAACAGTCTGAGGATGACCCCTTCATATTCCCCACATGACTGCGCACCAGTGTACAAACAAGGTTTTCTTCATTCATCCCTTTGGTATTATTTAGAGTGGAGACTGAAAGTTAGGCTTTCTCATCCACATCAGTACCTGACCTCACAAATGCGCTTTTGGAAGAATGGTCAAGCATTCCTATAGGCATAATTCTAAACCTTGTGGACATCCTTCCTAGAAGAGGTGAAACTGTTATAGCTGCAAAGGGAGGGCCAACTCAATATTAAACCCTACAAACTAAGACTGGGGTGCCATTAAAGTTCATGTGTGTGTAAAGGCAGGCGTACAAATACTTTTGGTAATATAGTGTAGCTAATTGCATCAAGAGCATTTCTCCACCATGTCTCCCTGCAAGGTCACTCCACTCACTGCCTATCTGTGCCAGTCAAGTGTTGTTTTTGTTCATGGCACCATCAGTTCTCACATGTTGCCTTGTGTTGATGTTGGTGTTACTGCCATTGGCTAACACTGGTGACTCCACTCTATTACCTCCGATAAGAAACAAACAACAGTTCTTCACTGCCAAACAGGCTAATGTGGCATGCAGCAGTGTAAATGGGTCAGCACTGGCAAATCTTTAAAAGGAAGAGATGTTACTCTACTATACAAGGCATCATTATATAATTATATTGCAAAATACAATTTTAGTTAAACTACTGTGTGTGTGTGTGTGTGTGTATGTATATATATATATATATATATATATATATATATATATATATATATATATATATATATATATATTGTGACGGTATGCGAGGTGAGATACAGGATGGTCACTATATTTCACCTTTGCATTCGTTCCATTTTCAGGGACTGAACCAGAATCCGGCCCGGCTTTTTCTAGCCTCTGTGGCAGGCTAGGTTCTGGTCCTGATATTCTGGTCCACTGGAGTCCACAATCAGGTGGACTTTAAATGTCCAGGAAGAGAGCACAGCAGGGCTCTGGCTTAAGACTCAGGAAGGAACCTGAGTGAGGAGCTCTGTATGTTGGACTGAAAAGTTTCTTTTACCGCAGGTTTTGTGGGTGACTGGGACCAGCCCTGCACTGTATAGAGAGTAGATGGTTTTGTTTAGTTTAACGCCAGACGGCAATGATTTAATTTACGGTTTGGTTTATTTTTATTTGAAAACCTCCTGTAAATAAACGTGGCATCCGACAGATTTTAAGAAAGTGCCTGTTTGCTGACCTTCCTTCAGAAAAGGTGTACCCTCACGAGCTTATCTCTCACAATATATATATATATATATATATATATATATATATATATATGCAGTATATTATATAGTAAGTCCACCAAAAAATAACATCTCTCTTTAACATTAGTGACACATGTTTTTTACCTGAATTTCTAATTCTACTTACTGACCAAAGCCATTACAAGGAGGTTCCCTCTTCAACTGTGAGATTTGCCATTTATACTTTATATACTGAAAAATTAAGCAAAAGTGGTGAGACTTCCCCCTTAACTAGTAAACTGGGCTCTGTAAAGATGAGGTTTTGCCCTTGCTGTCCATAAAAAAATTCATCAATCACAGAGTTGGGTAAACTGACCTTTTATAGACATCATAACTATTATCATAGTTTATGTGATGGGCAGCTCTATAACATTTATTCTTTATTTTTTCTTCAAATCTTCTGTAATATATAAAAAGATTTGTCATCTTCGGTTTCACCTGCAAGTGCTGATGCTGTAATCACTGCATGGAAAACCCAGCATCATTTCCTTCTGCCTTTGTAAAAGTTCCTCTTTTTTGGTCTTTAAAAGAAGACGGTTCCATGTGGGTATCACAGTGCTCAGCAGCTTTGCATACAGGAGAAAACACGAGCCATAAAGATCAAAGACAACCCAGCATCATGTGCTCTATGAAGATAATGATGTGTATGGCACTCCTCGCTGCAGTGGCAGTGGTCAATGCATCTGTTGGTAAGTGGCAACAGAAGGAAATATAGTAAGCGCATAGATAGTGTGAAGATAAAGGAATGTATGGTGACATGTGAACTGATTTGTAGGAGTTTTCTATTTCAGCCTCTAATATGCACTAGGGAGAATAAAATGGGACAATGAGAGAAATCTGTGGGCAAATCTGCAATTTGTATAATTTTTTATAAAATTTCTCAAATATACATTAGTTGACAATAGTAAAACACAATATAATGTTATAATTTTATTTATTGGGCAATATTTTCCCTATTTGTTTTTGCATCCCATCTTTTATTAATAATTTTTGCCATATTTTTGGCAACACCAAATACATATAACCATGCAAGCCTTATGACCATTGTTATATGATTGACTGACTGCTTTAGACTACTCAGACTCTCTCCTGAAGTTTTTATATTCAGATTTTCCACTATTTTGTTTTAAACGGCAACCACACCATTAGTAAAATATACCATCCAAATTCCAGATTTTCTTCATTTGGCAAAACCATCACACAGCTAAAAGGATGTATCCTGTTATGAACAAACAAATAGCTGGGGAATCTGGTTGTAAAAGAGTGACACCTCCTTTATGAGCTTGTTGTTCTAGATTAAGGCACAAATGTGCTGCAGGGAATTAAAGCTCTTTGAGTTAGGGAAAGATTTTAGAAGCCAGATTTGTGATTTACCTGGTTAGCACCAACCCAAAAGCTGAATTGGTGCATCTGTTTTGGGAGTAATTAACTTACAATGTTTTTTTTTTCAATTTGGTGGAAATATTCCCTTATGAAATATCAAATGTTTTTTACGTGCATATAAATATTGTGTATATATGTATGTGTATATAATTGTACATGATAGGTAATGCTCTACACATGTTATTATTTGCAGACCCTGGCAAATTTAGCTCCTGCTGCACCAAGGTCTCCAAAGCCATACCCACAGTTCATTTAGTGGACTTCCTCCGACAGAAAGCAGATCCTCCTTGTGTTGAAGCTGTGATGTGAGTATTAAGATTAGAATAGCAGAGACTGGGGGAGTCAAAATTATGCATGAATGGAGATAATTACACCCCCATGTAATCGCACTGGATCCTGGTGACAGGCTGCAGAGGTCCTAAGTGCTGCATTGTGGGGAGGGCAAGCTGTGCTTCATGCTGTATCCATACAGTAATTTTATCTGCAGTCATTGCATAATTAACTGTTAACCAATATTTACATTGTTATGAGTAAAGTTTGTGATTATATGCATATCTGTGGGTAATAACTTAAAGAGGAGTTCCACCCAAATTTGGAACTTCCTCTTAACCCACTCCTCTCCCCCTTACATGCCACATTTGGCATGTAATTTTTTTGGGGGGGGAGTGGGGGCTTCAGCACGAGTGGGACTTCCTGTCCCACTTCCTCCTTCCTGTAGGCGACTAAGCTTAGTCGCCTTCAGGAAGTGGCTGCTGTTGGCGATCGCCTAGGACACGTCACAGGTCCTAGGCGATCTCCTGGCCAATTACACGGCGCGGCGCCGGGCCGCGCAGTGCTCGCGCAGTGCCGCGCCGCTCGCGCTCGCGCATGCGCAGTGGGTGCCCGGCCGTGAAGCCGAAAGCTGTCACGGCCGGGTGCCCACACTGAAGATGAAGACGCCGGCCGGGGAGGGGGGGAGAGGAGCGGAGCCCCGGCCGGCGCGTCGCTGGAGCGCTGGAGCAGGTAAGTGCCTGTTTATTAAAAGCCAGCAGCTACACTTTTTGTTGCTGCTGACTTTTAATAAACACCGAATGGCTGGAACTCCCCTTTAATGCTAATAAACACGTATGAAGTGTTCTCAAATACTATGTATTTCTTCCAGGTTTATCGGAGAAGATGGCTCAATTCGTTGCTCCAGACATAACTTGCCCTGGGTTATCAAGAAGGTGAAGGAGATCAGGTAGGTTACTATTTAAACTTCAGATTCAAAGCCAACTTATTAAAAAAATCCTTGTATATACAGATTATCACAGAGAGAGCTCATTTATGCCCTCTGCCTTTAAAGTGGTTGTAAAGTCTTGTTTTTTTGTTTGTTTGCTTTTTAAATAACAAACATATCATACTTACCTCCACTGTGCAGCTCGTTTTGCTCAGAGTGGCCCCGATCCACCTGTTCTGGGGTCCCACAGCGGCTCTTTCGGCTCCTCCCCACATTAGATAGCCCCCTCTGCCCCCCAGGCGCCTGCATCATTAAATTTGATTGACAGCAGTGGGAGCCAATGGCTGCGCTGCTATCAATCTATCCAATCAAGACCCGGGACCCCGTGAAGAGAAGGACGGTGGGCACACGACTGGGGGGGGGGGGGGACCGTAGCGCCGGACACTGCAAGGTGTTTTTTCACCTTAATGCATAGGATTCATTAAGGTGAAAAAACACAAAGGTTTACAACCCCTTTAACTGGCCGGTTTGTGGGCCAATTACTGTTTTTTTAGGGCAAGAGCTAAAGATACAGATGATGAAAAAAAAATATGGTTAGAGGGCATCCACAACCTTCTGACCAAATGTGGATGCTTGGCAGCCTCATCCTTGCCCATATCTCCCTAACATGGCCATTACCATGAATGTCCAAATCTATTCCACACTGAGCACCTGTAGCCTAGAAGAAAGTCATGTGGTCCAATATGCATGCTGACCAAGTGTTTCCCAAATTCATATTCTACACCAATGCCAAGACTTCTGTAGTGAAAGAAAATGGGCTAATCTACACTGTCTAACGCACTGTAATTATAAATATATTTCAAACATGCCCTTTACAAACATGTCTTTCACAAACTGGTCTGCATTATATCATATGTATATTCATATTTTATTCTTTGTTTCTGTTTTTTTTTTTTTTTTAAGTCAAAGAAAAGAAGCACAACGAAATAATGAAAGCAACAACTAAAGATGACAATGGCAGGAACACTGGGCATTCCAATGACTAAATAGCATTAACAAATCTAAGGAAAATCTCAATGACACAATTACTAATTGTCACTAGTTAAACTATGTGGTGTTCAATTTATGGTTATTTAACTTTAAGTCTAGTAATTTATTTGTGTAATGGTTTAAAATAATTTACGTGTTTAATAGTTTTAAAACACACATAAACTAGAATTGACTTATTTATTAACTGTATGCAGGTGTAGTTAGGGTTGTGATTTATAAATGTGATTTTCTGTATCACACACTGTAAACCACTTATAATGGTCCTCACATATAAAAATGTGTGTCAACCAGAGCAACTTAACATATTTTTCATTCAGCGGTATTGAAATATGAAAATAGAAATCAGTTTTTTGAAGGATTATTTTTTTATTTTTTTTAAATAAGAGCATTGTACTTAAATTTTGGTAATTTTTGCTTCTGGTAATAATGATTCCTGAAAAGTTTGCTCATCATAATAGTATTCAACCTATTCATTTAATAGAAAATTCATTTTGTTTTGGTATATGGTGCAAAGAGTTTGTTTGGTAAGATTTGAATTTCTTCCTAAACATGTCGCTTGGCATGCTGCTGCAAGTTAAAATAAACTTTTTGCACCGTAGTAAAACATAATGTGTTGTAATTTGCATGCACGCTTGGGTTGCAATTTTAGGGTACTGTAAACCTTCTGTATGCAAATGTAATTCCTTGCTCAATTTTTTGAGTTTGTGTTTTTTTAATGAATGTATATATTTTGTCATATCTATAAAGCACATCCCTTCTTCACTGAAATAATATAAAATTTGATTATTTATTAATAATTTAATGGAAAGTAGAGAGAAAAAAATGATGAAGTTTTGCTGTTTCAGTTATTTCATTCTATAAGATGAATTGTTGTGTACTGTACAGTAAAACAATGACTCAATAAAATATTTATTACTTACTTTTGGTTTCAGTTTAATTATTGGCTGATTTGAAATGTATGAGTTACACTGTTGATTGGGATAACAACACAAACTTTTTTGGGGGTGATACCTTTGTTAAAGCTACAGTCTCTAGCACCTGTGTAAGAAAAATATGAAGTTTGTGTTCTAATCCTAAATAGAGATGTAACATTTCCAGAAGCCATGAGAAAAAAAATCCCTGTTTTTTGCTTCTGAAAGAAAATTGAAATTTGAGGAAAAAAATAAATAAAAATTGTGTGGGGTAGTTCTACAAATTGAAAGTCATTCTGTTACACTGGAAATGTGAAATGCAGTGTATATCCACTTCCATACCAGGTACTTACGCACCTTCCTGCCCAAGCCAATTTTCAGCTTTCAGCACTGTCGCACTTTGAATGGCAATTGCGCGGTCATGCTACACTGTACCCAAACAAAATTGTCGTCCTTTTTTCCCCACAAATAGAGATTTCTTTTGGTGGTATTTGATCACCTCTGCGATTTTTTTTTTTTGCGCAACAACTAAAAAAAGACTGAAAATTTTGAAATAAAATTACGTTTTTATTTTTTTCTGTTAATCTTTTTGTAAATAAGTAAGTTTTCTCTTTCAATTACGGGCACTGATATGGCGGCACTGATGGGCACCAATGAGATGGCACTGATGGACATCGATGAGGTAGTACTGATGGGCACAGATGAGGTGGCACTGATTGGTGGCGCTGGTATGCGGCACTGATGGGCACACATAGGCGGCACTGATGGGCACTCATAGGCGGCACTGATGGGCACTCATAGGCGGCACTCATGGGCGGCACTGATGGGCGGCACTGATGGGCACTCATGGGCGGCACTGGGCACTCATAGGCGGCACAGATGGGCACTCATGGGCGGCACTTATGGGTGGCACTGATGGGTACTTATGGGTGGCACAGATGGGCACTGATAGGTGGGCACTGGGCATGGATGGGCACTGTGGGGTGGCACTGATGGACACTGTGGGGTGGCACTGATGGACACTGTGGGGTGGCACTGATGGACACTGTGGGGCAGCACTGATTTATCCATGTTGCCAGTCAGTGCCCATTTGTGGGCACTGATTGGCATCTTTTTTATTTTTTACTGCTCTTTTTTTTCCACTGACTTTTTTTTTTGTCCCCTTTTTTTTTTCCCTTACCTGGTGGTCCAGTGTGGGCTTCCCTGGTGGTCCAGTGTGGCGATCCGAGGGGGGGCTGCGCTGATAAACAATCAGCGCGAATCCCCCCTGTCAGGAGAGCCGCCGATGTCAGACGCGAGTGAGGAAGAGCCATCAACGGCTCTTCCTGTTTACATCGTGATCAGCCATGATTGGACACGGCTGATCACGTGATAAAGAGCCTCCGCCGGAGGCTCTTTACCGAGATCGGAGATGCAGGGTGTCAGACTGACACCCCGCATCACTGATCGCCGCGCTGCGCACCCCAACAGGCACGCGCGGCATGAAATCCTGCAGGACGTCCATGGACGTCCAGTCAGGATTTCAAAACCACTTCCCGGACGTAAATCCCCTATGGACCGGGCGGGAAGTGGATATAAAAGTATTATGCTTGAAATATTCAGTAAATAAACAAAACTTGCTTTTTACAATCATTTTTTAAATTACAAATGGAATAAAAAGGACTGCATATGTTGAGAACATTTCACCTATACATGAGAACAGGTACCACTCCCCTTTCCTTCATAATAATTCAAAAGCTTCCTGCCAATGTGCATTCTTAGTCATCAAGAATGCTCATCCAGAAGCATATATTGCAAGCTTGATCAATGTTCTCCCGATTTTCAGGTGGCATTTTATCTAAAAAATGAAGGTATTGTGATTTTTGGGAGGCCATGGTTTGTATACTTCCTTACGTGAAGTTGCTTCTGGTGAAGAAATATTTTACGATGATCCAGAAGCAACAAATTGTTTTTGGAATGAGAACTCTGGGGGGGGGGGGGGAGCTACTTGCACTTTTTACTCTGATCCTCATCATTTCATTCCATAAAGTATTTGTTAATGTCTTTTAGGGCACCTCTGGCGTGTCAGGATGGGTATTGTTATCCTTGTAGCATTTGGAAAATAATATTTCTTCTCATAATATTTGAAAATTTCAGCTTTGCTCATTGGTTTCACCATTTTAAAGCGGTTGTAAACCCAAAAATGTATTTAAAAAAAAAAATAACCTGCAAGACAAAGCCATAATGAGCTAGTATGACTAGCATACTACCTCATTATGCATTACTTACCTTAGATCGAAGCCGTCCTCGTCTCCGCCTCCGGCCGCAGACATCTCTCCGGAAGGTTACTTCCGGGTATCGCCGCTCCAGTGCTCTGATTGGCTGGAGCAGCGATGACGGCACTCCGCACATGCACACGGGAGCCGTCAAAGCCGGCATTATCCATTGATAGAACCGACATTCTCAGTGCGCCTGCGCCGTTGTCTACTGTGCGCATGCACCGTAGACAATGGTGTATACTTTGTGGCAAATATCTCCTAAACCATGTAGGTTTAGGAGATATTGCAAACACCTACAGGTAAGCCTTAAGGTAAAACAAGTAAGAGAGGGTTTACAACCACTTTAAGAGCATAAAAAGAAAAAAATATTTTCTGACCAGACTATAGGTAAACATTGTGCTGTAATAGTGGAGAACATTAAAAGGAATAATTTAAAGTTAAAAATAAAACACATTTATTAGCGTTTAGGCTGTGAGTGGTTGTGAGTGTGAAAACAGTTGTGATTCCTGCACCTGCAACCACCTGCAATAGTGTGAACCTAGCTTAGAACTTTCCATAAAGTCTCAGAAATCTTCCATCAAGGTCTTCATATTAAATATTCTGAATATCATGTTATGGATATATTATTTATCATTGTAAAAGAACATATTCCACACTTTTTTTTTTTTAAGCAATTTTTTTTTGAAAAAGACAGAAAAAAATATATTTTTCATTTTTTTTCCAGCCCTTCCCATCTCTAGTTCTAACACCTTACGAACCTTTTTATTCAATAAACCAAAGCAAGGAGCAAAGCAATAAATATAAATTGTAACTAGAATATAATCTAGCTTATGTTGTTCTGACTCATTTTAAAGTGTCACTAAACTCACATCATAAAAAAAAACTATCAACAAATGATATATTACATGCTGATCATACTCACTCGGTCACTATGAGATTCGTTTCCTGTATTTTGCAAAAAAAGGTTGATCCTGCTGCTCTGTATTTCTCTCCCCAATTCCGCTAGAGATTTTAAAGCAGTGGGAGGGACTCTGCACATGCTCAGTTTTTAGTGAGTTTCTATGCTGAGCATTTGCTCCTTATTAATCCTAGAAAACCAAGTGACTAAAAAGCCACACATGTGGGCTCATACACAGTGGTAAATGACAGCCCACTCTTTCCCTCCTCCTCCATCCCCGATAACCAGCTAAACACAAAAGGGGTGGGATATTGCATGTAGATTAATGGGGGCTTCACCTTCCTCCTATTTTAAGACACAGACTGGAGGGGCATGACACAGCCTGTGACTGGAAGAAATCAGCCCACACCTTGTTATTGCCAAAAAATAACCACTGGCATTTCAATGCATTCTGTCACATGAGGCCTGATGAAGTCACGTGTCATGTGACACAACACATCAGAATGGTAGCAGGTGACATCACTTCCTATCCAGACTGGAAGTCAGCCACATTGGTACTCCTTGTGCTGTTTCATTAAGTCTGATGTTACATGCATCCATTTGAGTGGCGTTTTACTATGTTTATAAACCTTTTAATAAATATACTGCAGTAAGTAAGTGCCACTTTTATTCCTTTAAGCTGAATACCCTGGGATTAATAGGAAACTGAGTGGATTTATCCCACACCCGTGGCCAAGCTGAGCTGGAAGCATTTGAGTTTGATTAACAAAGTGTTCACTGACACTTGGGGTCATTTTCTGCAGGTAGGTGTGCATACTGGCCAGTGCAGAATCACAGTGTGTTATATGGAGTTGTTGGATACGAAGTCACACCATGTACACATTTGGGCTCTTTATATAATGGATACTTGATTTGATTATTGCATTTATAGTTTATTGAGAAAATAATTTGCTCTACTTCACTTTGTGATGTTTTATGGTATAGTAATACAGTTTATGTTTTGGTGATTACACCCCTGGAGGGTGTTTATTGCCGTTTTTACTGCTATATATTCTTATGAAAAAAAAAAAGATGACCAATCAGGTGGAAATGCGTAGGAGCTTTGCCTGTGTCATCGTGAGTGAGTTTAATACTTACCTTCTTTTTAAATACATTTGTAAAAATGCTTTTACATTATGGGCTTCCTTCTATCATTTTCCTCTGAGTGGTACCATTGGATTTCAAGTATTGGATGACCCCTGCAGAAATAGACAACAAATTAAAAGGGCACATGCCCTACAAGTGAACTTGACCATACTAGAGATAGTTGGTCAACAGATTCTGGTGAGTGCAATTTCATGTGGGGCACCATGGGCTAGGTTCAGGTACGATTTACGCTGGCGTATCTATTGATACGCCTCGTAAGTTAAAAGTTGCGCCGTTGTATCTATGCGCGGTATTCTGGGAAGAAGATACGCCTAAATTTCTACTTCCTCCAACCAACGTACGTCTTAGTACGCCGTCGTATCTAGGGTGCATATTTACGCTACAAATAGCGCGGCTATACAGTCACCGCGGCTGCACGCCTCAGTGTGAAAGCAGCCTAATACTCCACAACCTTCGGGAGAGGACATCAAAAATGTCCTGCTTAAATTTAACCTCCCTACCCTCTCAGAGGCACATCTCCTTAAATTAACGCCCCTTTCACAACCAAAGAAATTGAACATACCATAACATCCCTTCTCAATGGGAAATCCCCAGGCCCGGATAGTTTCTCTAATGAATATTTTAAATCTTAACGGTATTTTATCTTCTCACTTACTACAAGTCTACACTAAAGCAGCCCTCTCCTCCTCCTTTCCCAAGGAGATGCTAACCGCTTATGTTGTCACCTTACCTAAGCCAGGAAAATACCCTACAACACTGGCCAATTTTCAGCCAATATCACTTCAAAATACTGACATTAAAGTATACGCAAAAATACTAGCCAAACGCCTTACAGATATCATTCCGTCTTTAGTTAAAAGCGACCAGATGGGATTCATAGCGGTCAGACAAACTTCTGACGCAACAATAAGAGTCATCAAAACTGTACACTATGCAGAACAATCTCAAACACCTTCTCTGCTACTCTCCATTGATGCAGAGAAGGCGTTTGACAGAGTACATTGGCAATATATGTCATCAGTGTTATGTAAATTTGGATTCCAAGATAATATACTCTCGGCAATTCTAGCCTTATACTCGCAACCGTCAGTGTATGTATACACCTCTGGCCTCCTCTCCAAACCGTTCAACATCTCTAATGGAACTCGACAGGGTTGTCCACTTTTACCGACCATCTTCAATCTAATGATTGAACCCCTAGTAGAAACAATTCGGACACATCCCTTAATATCCATCTTCAGATTTTACTCTACTGAACATGTGATGAATCTCTTTGCAGATGATGTGATACTAATTATGACAGAGCCAAAAAAACTTACCCCCACTTGCCCAACAAATATTGTCTCAATTTAGTACTATATCATAATACAAGGTCAATTACTCAAAATCCCTAATTCTGGATCTTGGCCTAAGCATGACAACCAAACAAAACCTACAACAAAAATTCCCCTTCAAGTGGAGTTCACAAGGAATCCCATACCTAGGTATTACCTTGACAAACACCATATCCTCCCTAACTATGGCTAATCTAAACCCACTCGTAGTCAAAGTGAAAGAACAGCTATGACACATCTCATAGCATGAACTATCTTGGGTAGGGAGACTTGCAGCTTTCAAGATGACCATACTTTCCCAAATTCTCTACATATTTCGGGCACTACCCGTTCACATACCAAATCAATACCTTAAAACCCTGTTGGATCTCCTACAAACCTTTCTATGGGACAACAAGAGTGCAAGATGTCAACAAGCTAACTTGATAAAACACAGATCAGACGGTGGAGCAGGGGTGATAGACATCCATGACTATTTTTGGGTGGTCCATATGGATCAAGTTAAATTGTGGTTCAGAGAAAAGGACATTCCACTTTGAACAGAAATAGAAACAGCATCGCCCCCCACTTTCAACCTAAAAACCCTTCTAGAAGGGGATTTATGGAAACCCTGGGATATCTCATTACTGACTGCACCCACTCAAGCATCCATCCTAGCTTGGAGATACCTGGACCAGAAACCGGACACAAATAAACAAGAAAATAATTGACCACACTTTACATATTCTGGAAGCTCTAATGCCCTGTACACATGATCGGTTCGTCTGATGAAAATGGACAGATGGACCGTTTTCATCGGACGAACCGATCGTGTGTGGGCCCCATCAGTTTTTTTCCCATCGGTGAAAAAAAATAAAACCTGTTTTAAAATTTTCGTATGGTTAAAAAAACGATAGAACAAAAACGATCGTCTGTGGGGAAATCCATCGGCCAAAAATCCACGCATGCTCAGAATCAAGTCGCCGCATGCTCGGAAGCATTGAACTTCATTTTTCTCTGCACGTCGTTGTGTTTTACGTCACCGCGTTGGACACGATCCGATTTTTAACCGATGGTGTGTAAGCAAGACTGATGAAAGTCAGCTTCATCGGATATCTGATGAAAAAATCCATCGGTTCGTTTTCATCAGACAAACCGATCGGGTGTACAGGGCATTAGTCTCACAATGTCTATCAGCTTTCTCTCACAAAACGGCATACAGACTTCATGCAAGGTTCTAGACCCAAAACGGTGGAAACAATAATAACAGGATACAAATTTCCAAGAAAGCATCACTTCACATGTGCTCGCATTATTCACTTCCTGACCAAAACTCCCATCCCAAAATTTAGCATATACCCCATGGTATGGAATTTCCATACCTCACAAAAATCAAACATACTTTTCAACAAAAACACAACAATGACCAAATGGGAAAAATATCTGCATTCCACAATCTCTCCCCTACAATGGCAATAAGCCTTTAGGGCAATTCACCAAGCATCACATTTCACTATGCACTGGAAAATGATAATCAAAATCACACATGGATGGTCATACACACCATAGTGGTTGGCTAAATTCTTAAACTCATCATCACCCAAGTGTTGGCGACACTGTGACCAAATAGGGCACCTGCTGCACACCCTAAGGTAATGCCCCAGCTTAATGAGCTATTGAAAGCAAGTTTTCAAACTTATATCTTCAATAATTGGCATAATATCACTTCCCAATCCAAAACTGTCACTCCTTAATATTGGCATACCACTTTACCCAAATTTGGATAGAATTGTGGTTACACACATATTCTCAAAAAACGGAAATCTGATATCTCTCCCAACCTTTGGGACCTCCTTAGTACAAGAACATTACACCTATGAACATATACTATCCATCAACTCCCTCAATAGTGCAAAATGTTATAAACAATGGGAAACATGGATGAGTAGGAATATGAACCTACCATCGCATAGCTAGGCCAACTAACCCTGTAAAGACTCATAGTTCAATACCAGGTCTTCCCGTTATTAAACCATAGTCATTTGTACAATTTAAAGTGCTATTGACAAACTCTGCACTGTATGCTCATAATTTCGGTATTCACTACTACTGACAGTCCACCGTGTACCAATAAGCAAAAATTGTACCAATACCCAACAGTTGCGCTAATAACTTACAATCTGTACTGATTTCTAACAATATGTCTCACCGCCATAAAGCTTACACCATTACCTATTCTACATGAATGCCTAAATGTTTGTTCTCCTTGTGTACCATATCTTTATATCCCTTTATACCTTTGTATTTCCTTGTATACAGTTTTTTATACCTTTTTTCTTTTGTGTATTGTTTACAATATACCAATAAAAAACAATTGATCCCAAAAAAATATATCCATAGGTTACCAATTTTGCATTACAGAGGAGGTCTAGTGCTAGAATTATTACTCTCGCTCTAACGATACCTCACATGTGTGGTTTGAACACGGTTTTCATATACGGGCACAAATTACGTATGCATTTGCTTCTGTGCGCAAGCCTGGTGGGACGGGATGCTTTATTTTACTTTTTATTTTTACAGAAATATGGGGTCACTTTTATTCCTATTACAAGGAATGTAAACATCCCTTGTAATAGTTTTTCATGACAGAACCTCTTAAACGTGTAATCTGGGGTCAAAAAGACCTTAAGATCTCACATTTACACTTAAATGCAGAAAAAAAATCTGTAAAAAAATAAAATAATTTTAAATGAAAATTTCCCCTTTAAGGCCATTGGGCGGAAGTGACGTTTGATGTCACTTCTGCCATCCATTGTTAAGGAGCCGATTGGGGGACAACTTTCCCTCACTCCAGACTTGTCAGGGGAGAGGACGCGATCATCTCCGCCGCTACTGGCGGCTCTAGTAAGCTACGAAGACGACTGAAGCACGGCAGGAGGGGGTCCCTCTCCCACCCCCGATACAAGTGATCTCATGGCGCAGCCGCTGTTGGGACCACTTTTAGCAGAAGGAGAACCGCCCACCATTTAAGAATATACCGGGGTTATGGCATAACCCCAGTATTCTACGTCAATGTACCGACGTACAATGACAGCGGGCGGTCCGTGTGTGGTTAACCATTTCCAGCTGCTGTGTATAAATATATATATATATATATATATATATATATATATAGGGATGCATATATGTGGCCTCTCATATATGCGCCATGTCGGCAGGAAGAGGTTGAATAAATTGTTTACATGTTAATTTTATTTTTTTTATCTTTGCTCACTGTGGTTCTTTCCAGGAAAGAATGATGCCTAGAACTGAGAGATCATTTGTCTTCAGGATGCTGAGGTACATGACGTTGCTTCCTCTAAGTCAGTAGCTGCACGGTTTATTTGTATTTCTGGACCAATCTGAGATGCATTAGTATATAGTGAACAGCTATACAACTACCTGTATGTTGCTTATATTTCCTAAATATGAGAAAACAATTACAATATTCTTTAATGGCATTTAAAAAAAAAATCAATATACGGTGCCTTAAAAAAGTATTCATACCCCTTGAAATTTTCCACATTTTGTCATGTTACAACTGTAGCACTGACCCCCGAAGGAGCTGCTGGTTTAATTTGGGCCTGCACTCTACTAATAAACCCCACTAACTTGGCTCAATCCCCTTGGCACAGCTGTGATGCAATGCAATACAATACAATGTAAGACAATACAAAATACCTGTATTATAACCCCAGGATCCACTGACTGCATTTGGAGTGAGAAAAACAGTACACCACAACAACTGGATACTTAACCAGAGATATATTTTACTGTGAAATATGCAAATAAGTGATTACAGTAATTGTGCTGTCATCCCAACGTAAGACGACAGCACAATTGATTTAAACATAAGCTATTTGAAAACAGTATACATAAACATTTTATACCTGGGAGCTCCCCCTACTTTATTAGCTATGCGTGAGATCTCACTTAAAGTACTTGGTCTTGGATCTTCTTTTCTTCGCTAGCTAAAGTGATTTGTAATCCACAGTTTTGATGAGTCAAATTGAAGTGAAAATGCTCCTGGTGTAACTGCAACAACTATTTTAAAATCGCTTGAAATGTCAAATTAGATAGGCCTCAAGCCTTCTCAGTTTCAGTTCCTCTGCTCCTCTGTGGAACTATAAATCCCAGTGAGGCCTGTATATGAGTCTAACGGTGTGTAAACTTAGCAAACTGTGGGTCGTGACCCGCTCACCCACTGGATCGGAGCTCCGGGTAGTAACTTTTGTTCAGGGTCCTGTGACTGCAACTTGCTTCTCCGTCAGCTCTGTTCAGCTCCGCTGGATGGATCCGGTTCTCTGATGCTCCGATGAGTGTCTCTCGGTCTCTGCAATCCGGCCCCTGTCCTCTA
This sequence comes from Rana temporaria, assembly GCF_905171775.1. NCBI lineage: Eukaryota > Metazoa > Chordata > Amphibia > Anura > Ranidae > Rana > Rana temporaria. The sequence goes on from NC_053492.1 coordinate 103,121,993, forward strand.
GCTCTCCGAGCTCAGCCTTTTGCTCCCCAGCAGCTCGGCATCCCCCTCCAGAAGGCTTTTGTTTCCAGTCCTCTCTCCCCTCGTCTCCAAGGCAACCAAAATCCTCAACCAAAACATCTCTCTGCATTACCAGTATTTGGGTCTCTCCTCGTCTCCAAGGCAACCAAAATACTAAACAAAACATCTCTCTGCATTACCAGTATTTGGTCACTAGATGGCTCCAAATACTTAAACATAGCAATGTCCATAGACGTTGTATTAAAGTATGCAAACACACATCAATATACAAGAATGTCAGCGCTACACACTCCCCCTACTTTATCTCTTTGGTCCTCCAAAGAGGTTCAAATTGCTAACTCTATTCTGCATTTTAGCCTCTATACGGTTATACAATACAGACAGAGGAGCTTCCCACCAATTGTCATATGATGGGGAGCTATCCTGTGCACTCACAGCTGATACTACTGTGTCTGGTACAGATGTGCCAAGGGGTGAGGTGGGGTTGTCCCTTACTGAATCAAAAGTAGAGGGACCAGACAGTTCAAGGTTTCTTTTGCTGACAAACTGAGATGCTTCAGAGCATTCGCCCAATGTATCATAAGTCAGTCTGCGTGGTGGGCGAATGTCTCTCTTTGCTCTTTGCACTTTCGGGGTATCCATTCCTTTTTGACAAATGTTGTCATCCCTCCTCTCAGTGACTAAAAATGGAGAGTAAATAACAGTACTGGGCTCTTCTGCAAGATGAGTTGCCGGCACAAATTCTGGGGCCTCTGCCCTGAGAGTTCCGTTATTATCCTCCTCTACTTCTGAAGAGATATCAGCATCTGTTTCTGAAGTTTCCGGAGGCCACAGCCAACTCATCTCCACTTCCTCATCTTCATCTGTAGAGGGTGCAGGCTGAGATCTGGTTATTGGCCTACACACATCGGTGGATGTGGATGGGAATTCCTCCTCTGTGCTTATCCTGACTGCCTCAGTGAGAGGTAAAAGGTGATTCCGATGCCAGGTTTTTATTGGCCCAGTGTTTCCTTCTGGCTTGATTTCATACACTGGGAGCCCTGGAAGCTTCCTACACACAACATAAGGCTGTGATCTCCAACGATCAGCCAACTTATGCTTGCCTGGGATGCCTAGATTCCTCAGCAAAACCCGGTCACCTGGTTGAAGATCCTGAACTCTTACTTTCAGGTCAAAGTTTCTCTTGTTCCTGTTGACTCTGGAGTTCGAGGTGGCTTGAGCCTGCTCGTAAGCTATCTTCAGGCTCCTCCGCAGCCTATCCACATACCCTCTATGGGAGGTCTCTGATGTGTGATCCAAGGAGGAACCAAAAGCCAGGTCGACTGGTAATCGGGCTTCACGGCCGAACATCAATCTGTAAGGTGAATACCCAGTGGCGTCACTTTTGGTACTGTTGTAGGCATGAACCAGTGCAGTAATGTGTTTACTCCAATGGGGTTTCTGTTCCGCAGTCAACGTCCCCAACATATTCAGGAGAGTCCTGTTGAACCTTTCCGGTTGAGGGTCCCCTTGTGGGTGATAAGGAGTAGTCCTGGACTTTTGTATGCCTAGTAGATCCAACAGTCTTTTTATTAATTTGCTCTCAAAGTCCCTTCCTTGGTCCGAATGTATCCGTTGAGGTAAGCCATAATGGACGAAGAACTTTTCCACGAGAGTCTTTGCTACTGTGGTTGCTTGCTGGTCTCTAGTAGGAAATGCTTGGGCATAACGGGTAAAGTGATCTGTTACCACCAAGATGTCCCCCTGCCCACTCAGATCGGATTCCAAACAAAGAAAGTCTATGCAGACCAGGTCCATTGGTCCCTGGCTCTCCAAATGGCCCATTGGGGCAGCCCTCTGGGGCAATGTCTTTCGTTGTATACACCTGAGGCAGGAATGACAGTAACTTTCCACTTCTTTCCTCATGTGAGGCCAGTAGAACCTGTCCCTTACTAGTTGGAAAGTCCTCTCGGCTCCCAAATGACCATGATGATCGTGTAAAGCAATCAGTACCCTCTCTCTGTGCTTTTCCGGCAGGAGCAGCTGCCACTTTGCTTCTGGATCATCAGAGGGGCCCCTTCGGTAGACCACCCCTTGTTGCAACTGCAACCGATCCCATTCTTTCAGTATCAGCCGGGCTTCCTTCTTGGGGCTCTCCTGCAGCACATCAGACTGTTGATGTTCCAATGCCTTCAGCACCAGCCCACACAGTGGATCTTCCTCCTGATCTCTCCTGAGATCCTTTCTGGATAGCTTGGGGAGACCCTCTTGTACAACCTGGGAGACGTTGCAATAGCACCTGGGTACTCCCGCTGAGGATACTCCCACTTCTTCAGCTCTGGCCCCACCTCTACCATGTAGACTTGTCCCTTCACAAAGGGCTCTTACCCCCTCTGGAGTAAGTTGAGTCCAGTCTTCTGATGGATTTCGGGGGTCATGAGGCCTTCTTGATAGAGCATCCGCATCTCGATTACCAACCCCTGGTCTGTACTTCAGGCTGAAGGTAAATGCAGAGAGAGCAGCTAGCCACCTGTGACCGGTGGCGTCCAGCTTTGCAGTGGTGAGCAGGTATGTGAGGGGGTTGTTGTCCGTCTTTACCACGAATTCAGCCCCATAAAGGTAATCCTTCAACTTGTCTACCACTGCCCACTTCAGAGCCAGAAATTCAAGCTTGTGAGTCGGATAGTTTCTTTCGGCAGGAATCAAACTTCTGCTCACATAGGCGATCGGCTGCAGATGCCCTTCATGCTCTTGATAGAGCACTCCTCCCAGTCCGTCATGGCTGGCATCCACATGCAACTCATATGGTTTGGCAGGGTCTGCATAGGCCAAAACCGGAGCAGTGGTAAGGCTCCACTTCAATTGTCTGAAGGCTTCCTCACATCCTGGAGTCCACTGGTCCTGGATGGACTCTTTCTTCCTTCTGGGCCCTTCTTTTGGCTTCCTTGACTGATCTGGGCTTACACTAACTTCTTCCTGTTTCTTCAGGAGCTCAGTGAGTGGGTGGGCTATTTTAGCGAACCCCTCCACGAACCTTCTGTAGTACGAACAGAAGCCTAAGAATGACCTGAGTTCAGTCACGTTGATGGGCCTTGGCCAAGAAGTGACAGCTTCTAACTTCTTGGGATCGGTTGCCACTCCCTCTTCAGACACAATGTGTCCCAGGTAATTCACTGAGGGCTGGTAGAACTGGCATTTTTCCATAGAGAGCTTCAGACCTTCATCATGAAGTCTCTTCAGGACCTTCTCCAGGCGTTCTTCGTGCTCTTCCAACGTTCTTCCAAATACTATGACGTCATCCAGGTAAACTAGTACTTCAAGTAGGTTCATGTCACCCACTGTTTTTTCCATCAACCTCTGGAACGTTGCTGGGGCCCCAGACAGGCCTTGCGGCATTCGGTTGAACTCAAAGAATCCGACTGGGGTGATAAAAGCGGTCTTCTCTTTGTCTTCAGGGCACATGGGGATCTGATAATACCCACTCTTTAAGTCCAGCACACTGAACCACTTTGCTCCCGACAGGCTCTGCAGAGCATCCTCTATCCGAGGTGTGGTGTACTGGTCAGGAATGGTCCTCCGGTTCAGGGTCCTGTAATCGATACATAGGCGTAGGGACCCGTTCTTCTTCCTGACCACCACTATTGGGGAGGCATAAGGACTCCTGGACTCCCGGATAATGCCAGTCCTCTTGAGTTCAGCCAGTTGTTCCCTCAAATCTTCCAGATCTCCCAATGGGATTCGCCTAACCCTTTCACGAAACGGCTTGTCTTCCTCCAGTCGAATTCGGTGGGTGGCACTCTTTGCCAAACCCACATCAAATTCACTTTTTGAGAAAGCTGCCCTCCATCTCAGAAGTTGGGCTTTAGCTCTTTCTCTCCATGCAGGAGTAAGAGGCGTATTCTTTGGGCAGAATTCTTCTACAGGGATTTCTGCTGCTGGTCCTTCCGTCGAACCACATGCTGCGACTGGAGTTGCTGGGCTGACCTGTCCTAACAGTAGTCTGGCTGGCACCCTAACTGGCACAGCTGCTGTGTTGCGGACACTGACTGGAACTTTGCCGTGAGTCCTCTTCAATGCCCTGGTGGGCAATACTTCAGGGATAAGTTCTAACCCCTTTTTTTCTTCCTGGCTTGTATTTTCAAGGACAATGAAAGGACCTGGTTTTTTCCAGCTTAACTTGACGGAGGCTCTCAGGCAGACTACTTCACCTGGCTGGACTAACCTCTTTTCCCTATCCAGGAGCCAGATTTTTCCCACTCCCTCTTCAGGAGCCTCTTCCTCCTGTCTAAGGTCTCGGTATGTCTGGGCCAACATTGGATGTATTTTAGTGGGGAGGGTCCCCTTCTGCAGCACAAGCGGTGCAAGTAGCCTCCTCACCAAGTCAGTGTTCGTCCCAATGATGAGGGAATTTTTGTCAGCCCCTGGGGGACGAGGGCACACTATGGCCAAGGTGTCGAAAGTCTCAGCCTCTCCTGCTGTACTTGGGTCGAAGGTGAGTCTGACTGGCAGGTAACCATCATATGGGAAGTTCTGGGTGCCTAATCCCCATATCTCTAGTTCCTCCAATTTCTGTAACGGCAGGTGCTTGAGATGTCTGTCATAGAAATCCCTGTAGAGCAAGGTTACTTGGGCTCCAGTGTCCAGCAGGGCTTTCGTATAAATCTCCTCTACTTGGATGGGAACAATTGGGGAGGGTCCCACTAGCTTGGGGGGAAATCCACTGATTGCAGTACCTTTGACCTGCCTGGTGGCTTGTACCTTCGCCTTTGGTTTTGGGGGTCTCTCTCTTTTCCCTCCTGGCTTGTTGGTGACCTCAGTGGTCAGGGGTATATGAGTCGGTGTGGAGTTCGCTATTGCAACCGGGCGCCCAGTTGACTCCTTCACTGGGGCCCTCTGAAGTTTTTCCCCCAGTTGTTTGGATTTTGTTTCAGTTACTGGGCTTGGGCACACTCGCCTGAGATGTCCTACTCCTCCACATTTGAAGCAGACTCTCTGTGTTTGTTTCATAGGATGATTAATGGTAGGAGTCTCTGGAGCCTTGAGTGGCAGGACTTCTTCTGTCTGGGGTTTCACCAGATGAATCATCAACATGGTCATCATCTCCAGTATTTCTTTCTGGGTTTGGAACAGCTTCTCCAGTTCAGTCTGACCTACGGGTAGGTGGTGAATAGGTGAAAGCCATGATCCCCGTTCAACGCTTGTTGCCAATACATTAAGTTCCTGAGTGTCTGAGGGGACACCTATCTGCTGTATTTTAGCACTTGTGGTGCTAGGAGTTTGAAGTTTCCCCTGTTTTTGGTCCCTCTCAATCTCCATTTTATCCGCTTCATTCACTTTCTCAATGAGGACCTCATCCGGAGTTGAGGGATCTTCCAAATACTGCTTCAGTTGTAGCTTGATATAGTCACTCCTCAATCCCGTAGTCACAGATCTCCCAAATTTTCTCTTAACTAGCTCGGCTCCAAAATGCTCTCCATTTCCTTCTTCCTTTGATGTGAACAGCAGGCGGTCCTTGAGCTCAATGGCCCGAAATAGGAAGTTCTGAGGAGTCTCTCTATTATCCTGTGTCATATTTATCAGTCGATGAAACAGCTCAGTGGCATCTTCCTCCTCATAATAGCTTTTCAGTATCCTCTTTAGCTGGTTCAAGGTCAATCCACTCTTCCTTTCCAACATGCCCCTAACACTTGAACCTGGGCTGATGGCATGGATTACAGCCTCTCTAATTTCCGATTCCAGATATCCTTTCTGTAGCCCCAACTCTATTTGGTGTAGGAGGCTGGTGTAGGACAGTTTGTCCTTCTGCCCTCTTTCTCCTATCTGGCCGTCAATGTGGAAATCCTTCCGGATGGTTACTTCCTGCAAGCGGCCCTGGGTGCGTTTCTTCAGTACCTTCCCAGTGTTGAGCGTTATCTGGCCATCTTTCTGGTCCTCCAAAACGACACGTAACCCATTAATGCGTTCAGCTATCATACTGGAGGTCTCCTGAAACCTCTCCTGTATGTTACAGTACTGTCGCTTCAGATCAGCCAGCTGTCGTTCTGCCAGTGATTTAACAGCAGCCTCTGCTTTCCTGTCTAAAGGTTCTAACTGCTTTTGACTGGGAGAGCGCCCTTCATGTTTGCTGGGGTGTGTCAGGTGGAACTCTGTCTTTTCGGACAATTTTATACTGGCACCGTGGAAGTTTTCAGGGACATCCCGTTCCCACTCTATCAGTGCATAGGTGCAGTCGGTCCCAGGATCGGGTTTCACTGCGACCATGTAAGCCTTTCTGTCCGGGGACAATGCTTGTACCACCTCTTTAATTTGTTTCTTTCCCCAGTCGCTCCCTGGAAGTTCAATGACCACGCTCGCTTCTGAGCGTGTCCCTTCTGCTTCGCACCATTGGACTACTTTGATGGGGTCCATGATAGCGTGAAGGGGCGGGCTTGCTTGTAGAGTGACAGGAATCCCGGACGAGCCCCCACGTGTAGCACTGACCCCCGAAGGAGCTGCTGGTTTAATTTGGGCCTGCACTCTACTAATAAACCCCACTAACTTGGCTCAATCCCCTTGGCACAGCTGTGATGCAATGCAATACAATACAATGTAAGACAATACAAAATACCTGTATTATAACCCCAGGATCCACTGACTGCATTTGGAGTGAGAAAAACAGTACACCACAACAACTGGATACTTAACCAGAGATATATTTTACTGTGAAATATGCAAATAAGTGATTACAGTAATTGTGCTGTCATCCCAACGTAAGACGACAGCACAATTGATTTAAACATAAGCTATTTGAAAACAGTATACATAAACATTTTATACCTGGGAGCTCCCCCTACTTTATTAGCTATGCGTGAGATCTCACTTAAAGTACTTGGTCTTGGATCTTCTTTTCTTCGCTAGCTAAAGTGATTTGTAATCCACAGTTTTGATGAGTCAAATTGAAGTGAAAATGCTCCTGGTGTAACTGCAACAACTATTTTAAAATCGCTTGAAATGTCAAATTAGATAGGCCTCAAGCCTTCTCAGTTTCAGTTCCTCTGCTCCTCTGTGGAACTATAAATCCCAGTGAGGCCTGTATATGAGTCTAACGGTGTGTAAACTTAGCAAACTGTGGGTCGTGACCCGCTCACCCACTGGATCGGAGCTCCGGGTAGTAACTTTTGTTCAGGGTCCTGTGACTGCAACTTGCTTCTCCGTCAGCTCTGTTCAGCTCCGCTGGATGGATCCGGTTCTCTGATGCTCCGATGAGTGTCTCTCGGTCTCTGCAATCCGGCCCCTGTCCTCTAGCTCTCCGAGCTCAGCCTTTTGCTCCCCAGCAGCTCGGCATCCCCCTCCAGAAGGCTTTTGTTTCCAGTCCTCTCTCCCCTCGTCTCCAAGGCAACCAAAATCCTCAACCAAAACATCTCTCTGCATTACCAGTATTTGGGTCTCTCCTCGTCTCCAAGGCAACCAAAATACTAAACAAAACATCTCTCTGCATTACCAGTATTTGGTCACTAGATGGCTCCAAATACTTAAACATAGCAATGTCCATAGACGTTGTATTAAAGTATGCAAACACACATCAATATACAAGAATGTCAGCGCTACACAACCAAAAACGTAAATGTATTTTATTGGGATTTTATGCGATAGACCAACACAAAGTGACACATAATTGTGAAGTGGAAGAAAAATATTTAGTTTTTTTTTTACAAATAAATATGTGAAAAGTGTGGCGTGCATACATTGTAGAACCACCTTTCACTGCAAGTCTTTTTGGGGATGTCTCTACCAGCTTTGCACATCTAGAGAGTGAAATTTGTGCCCATTATTCTTTGCACAATACTGTAGCTCTAGCTCTGTCAGATTGGTTGGAGAGCATCTGTGAAAAGTGATTTTCAAGTTTTGCCACAGATTCTCAATTGGATTTAAGTCTGGCCATTCTAAGGCCCCGTACACACGAGAGGATCGATCCGCTGAAATTGATCCGCGGATCGGTTTCAGCGGATAGATCCGCTGGTGTGTACGATCCAGCGGATATTTATCCGCGCATATATTTCGGGCCAACCGATTTCCAGCGGATAAAAATTTCTTAGCATGCTAAGAAATCTATCCGCTGGAATCGGCTCCAGCGGATCGATCCGGTGGTCTGTACAGACTCACCGGATCGATCGGTCCGAACCCATCCCTCGCATGCGTCGTAATGATTCGACGCATGCGTGGATATCCTTATATGACAGCGTCGCGCACGTCGCCGTGTCATCATCGCGGCAACGGCGCGACACGTCACCGCGGACGGAATTCCGCGGGGATTTTGATCTCCTGGTTAGTACAACCAGGAGATCAAAATCCGCCAGAGGATTTATCCGCGGATACAGTCCGGAGGACCGTTTCCGCGGATAAATCCTCTCGTGTGTACCCGGCATAACACATGAATATGCTTTAATCTAAACCAGTGTTTCTCAATTCCAGTCCTCAAGGCTCATCAATAGGTCATATTTTTAGGCTTTTCATTATTTTGAGATTTGATCAGTTTTGCTGGCTTAGTAATTACCACAGTCGTTTCATCTTAGGGAAATCCTAAAAACATAACCTGTTGGTGCCCCTTTAGGACTGGAATTGAGAAACACTGATCTAAACCATTTCATTGTAGCTCTGGCTGTATGTTTAGGGTCATTGTCCTGCTGGAAAGTGAACCTCTGTCAAGTCTTTTGCAGACTCTAAGGCCCTGTACACAGGACCGGTTCATCCGAATGGTCCGATGGACCGTTTTCATCGGTCCACCGCTGAAGTGGCCTGATGGTCTGATGTGTGTGCACATCATCAGTTCAAAAAACGATCGGGTCAGAACGCGGTGACGTAAAACACACGACATGCTGAAAAAAACGATGTTCAATGCTTCCAAGCATGCGTCGACTTGATTCTGAGCATGCGCGGGTTTTGAACCGATGCTTTTTGTACTAACCATCGGTTTGGCCCGACCGGTCAGCGGTCCATCGGTTCGATTTTAAAGCATGTTTTAAAATTTTGGACCGAAGGAAACCAGACCGATGGGCCATACACACGGTCGGTTTGGACCGATGAAACTGAACCTCGGTCCATTCTCATCGGTTTTGTCCGACCGTGTGTACGCAGCCTAACAGGTTTTCTTCTAAGATTGAATTGAATTAGTGTTCCGCCTATCACACAAGCCAGTCTAGGGGGGTGGGACCTTGTTACAGCGCTGCCAAACACAGACCCAGCTTCATGACACACATCTCGAGATGCCCACTGTGTGTCTGTGGGATACAGCCAATGGTTAGTCTGTATTGATGGGCACAGTGATGTTGCATTCATGGGTAGTGAGGCTGCAATCTTGGGGAGTTAGGCCACATTCATGGGCACAGTGAGGCTGCATTCATGGGCAGTGAGGCTGCATTCTTGGGGAGTAAGGCTGCATTTATGGGTACAGTGAGGCTGCATTCATGGGCAGTGAGGCTGCATTAATGGGCACAGTGAGGTTGCATTCATGGGCAGTTAGGGTGGATTTATGGGCATAGTGTTGCTGCATTGATGGGCAAAGTGAGGCTGCAATGATGGGCACAGTGAGGCTGCATTAATGAGCACAGTGAGGCTGCATTAATGAGCACAGTGAAGCTGCATTAATGAGCACAGTGAGGCGCAATGATGGACAGTGAGACTGCATTCATGGGCACAGTGAGAATGCATTGATGGGCGCAGTGAGGCTGAATTCACAAGCACAGTAAGGCTGCATTCACAGGCACAGTGAGGCTGCATTCACAAGCACAGTAAAGCTGAATTTGATGGACAGTGAGGCTGCATTGATGGGCACAGTGAGGCTGTACTGATGGGCACAAAGAGGCTGCATTGATGGGCACTGTGAAGTTGCATTGATGGGCACAGTGAGGCTGCATTTGATAGGCACTAATGAGGCTGCATTTGATAGGCACTAATGAGGCTGCATTTGATGGGCACTGGTAAGGTCGCATTGATCTCTTGTATCATGACCATCTCTTGTACCATGTCTGCAGTCTCTGACCATTTCTTGTACCATGTCTTCAGTCACTTACCATCTCTCGTACCATGCCTGCAGTCTTTGACAATCTCCTATATCATGTCTGCATTCTTTTACTGTCTTTAGTCCTCAGTCTCTAACCATCTCATGTATCATGCCTGCAGCCTCTGACACCTCCTGTATCATGCTTGCAACCTCTGACCATCTCTTGTCTCTGAAGAACTCTGGAGAGGAGTCAAGAGTGGGAGTGCCACCAGGATGGGGGTCATGCGAGAAGTCATGTGTGTGGACTGTGGAGAGGAGACTATAGGCTAAAACCAGAGCCAACAAACTGGAGCCGACTGACTGAGCCCTTCATGGTGCACCTGAGAGGAAGTCAGTGACAGCACCGCCATGCCATTCAGAGGGGGGGGGGGGTCACTGATTTAAGGGGGGTGAATACAATAATGTAAGGGGACACTGATATAAAGGTTTCCCTTTTATATCAGTAACCCAACCCCCCTTACCTTATGTGTATTCTTTCTGCAGAAGGTGGTATATTCCCCCATATTCCCCTTGATGATTGACTACTTTTACTACTTTTAACTGGAATTTGCTTTTATATATATAAAGCCCTATGTGCTTTCATATCTGTTTTCTCTATATATAATACACTCTTCAAATGTGCTTTAAAATGTGTGGTTTTCCTGTTCATGAACAAGAAAATATAGACGTTATGGTGTTGGGCTGGTATAATAATGCTATGAGGCTGGTATGAAATATTTTCCAGGGCTGGTTTTTATTCCCAGTCTGACCCTGCCTGCTTTAAACTTCTCCACAACTTTATCCCTGACCTGTCTGGCATGTTCCTTGGCCTTCATGGTGCTGTTTGTGAACTAAGGCCCCTTTCACATTGGGGCCCCTTTCACATTTCAAATAGCGGCGCTATACCGCCTGGATTGCCGCGGGATTCGGCCGCTAGCGGTGCGGTATTAACCCCCGCTAGCGGCCGATAAAGGGTTAATACCGCCCGCAATGCGCCTCCGCCGTTCCCATTGTTTTAAATGAGAAGGAGCGGTATACACGCCGCTCCTCTCACTGCTCCGAAGATGATTTTTTTGTCTCCCGCCAGCACATCGCCTCAGTGTGAAAGCCCTCGGGCTTTCACATTGAGGTTGCTGGGCAGGAGTTTTTCAGGCGGTATAGCATAGCTATTTTTAGCGCTGTACCGTCTGAAAAACTCCTCAGTGTGAAAGGGGTCTAAGGTTCTCAAACCTCTGGGTTTCACAGAACAGCTGATTAAATTACGAACAGGTGGATCCTAATTACTAATTAGGTGACTTAGCCATGTAAAAGTCATGACCCAGACTGATCTGATATTTACACGCAAAGAAAAGCCAGGATTCACATCTTTTAACATTTTAGAGAATTACCATTTACAGATCTGAACCATCTGTTCATTGTGTGTGTGACATTGGAAAAAAAGTGCAGGTCCATTAAACTTTTTGCTGCCAGAGACGTTTTTGTGTTTTTTGTACACGTTTAAAAAATAATTTTAAGCCTGAAAATTACACAAAATGCCCAAACATTATATATTTTTCCGAAAGCAGACGCCCTAGAGAATAAAATATTGGTAGTTCCAATTTTTTATGTCACAAGTTATTACCGTAAAGGTCTAGGAAATGCAAATTTCTGTAAAAAAAACAAACTAAAGTGAATTTTTGGGCAAACAAACAAACTGCCCAATTTTTTGGTAAAAGATAAAAGAAGAGGTTGCACTAAATAAATAGATACCCAACGGGCCAGATTCAGATAGATCAGCGGATCTTTAGATCTGCATAATCTATCTGATTTAAGATCCGCCGCCGCAAGTTTTAGTGGCAAGTGGGTAATTCACTAAACACTTACCTCTAAACTTGCGGCGGCGTATCTTAAATTCCCCGGCGGAATTTAAATTCCGCGGCTAGGGGGAGTGTAGCATTTAAATCAGGCGCGTCCCCCCGCCCTGATTTAACTGCGCATGCGCCGTCCGCGAATTTTCCCGGCGTGCATTGCTCCCAATGACGTCGCTAGGACGTCATTGGTTTCGGCGTGAGCGTAACTTGCGACGAGCGGTTTTTACTTAACATTGGCTGCGCCTCATAGAAGCAGGGGTAAATATACGCCGGGAAAACGCTTACGTAAAGTGACTGCGTCGGGCCCGCGTACGTTCGGGAATTGGCGTATCTCGCTGATTTACATATCGTCGCCGTAAATCAGCGAGAACGCCCCCAGCGGCCATTTTAAAATTGCAGTTATGAATCAGTCGCATAGATACGACCGGCCTAACTCTGAGATATGACGGTGTATCAGGAGATACACCGTCGTATCTCTCTCTGAATCTGGCCCAACATGTCCAACCTTAATTTACTTTTGCGTCTCTGAATTGGCAACAAACTTCAGTGCCCTATTTTTTTTTTATAGGTAATGCTTCAAAAGCCCAGAGGAGGAGGTCTTGTGTTAGAATTCTTGCTCTCGCTCTGGCATGCGTGGCAACAAATAACATGTGTATTGCAATTGACGGTTTCACGCGTAGGTGGCCCAACGCATGCATTTATGTTCTTATGTGCGTATATGTGGGGGTGGGGGCTTCAAAACATTTTGGAGTGGTATTTGTTGTGCTTGGGTGTAACTTCTTTTTATGTGATGTTTTTAGGTGACAGCGTTTCTTTAACCACTTAACCCCCGGACCATATTGCTGGTCAAAGACCAGAGCACTTTTTACGATTCGGCACTGCGTCGATTTAACTGACAATTGCGCGGTCGTGCGACGTGGCTCCCAAACAAAATTGGCGTCCTTTTTTCCCCACAAATAGAGCTTTATTTTGGTGATATTTGATCACCTTTGCGGTTTTTAGTTTTTGCGCTATAAACAGAAATAGAGCGACAATTTTGAAAAAAAATAATATTTTTTACTTTTTGCTATAATAAATATCCCCCAAAAATATATATAAAACACGTTTTTTTTCCTCAGTTTAGGCCGATACGTATTCTTCTACATATTTTTTGTAAAAAAAAAAAAAATCACAATAAACGTTTATTGATTGGTTTGTGCAAAAGTTAACATTTTTATTAATATTTTTTTTTACTAGTAATGGCGGCGATCAGTGATTTTTTTCCGGTACTGTGACATTATGGCGGACACTTTTGACACATTTTTGGGACCATCAGTGCTATAAAAATGCATTGGATTACTATAAAAATGCCACTGGCAGGGAAGGGATTAACACTAGGGGGCGGGGAAGGGGTTAAGTATGGTCCCTGGGTGTGTTATAACTGTAGGGGGGGGAGTGGCCTCACCTCTGTATGAACAGGCATTTCTCCCCTGACACACACAGCTCCCGGTCCCCGCTCTGTAACGATCAATCGCGGGTGCCCGGCGGCAATCGCGCCCGACGGGCACGGGAGTCAGGGACGAGCGGGAGGGCGCGCGCCTCCGGCGGCGTGCACGCGCCACTAGTGGCCGCTTCGAGAGCCGACGTATAGCTATGGGCTCTCGCGCAGAGGAGCCGACCTGCCGCCGTATAACTGCGGCGGCTGGTCGGCAAGTAGTTAATGAGACATGTAGGGTCTAAATGTATTGCAATGCAGATCGCATTGCAAAATATATTTTCCTGGCTAAACTAGCCGGGGACACAGAGAGCTTGACTCGGAAGTGACGTCAGAGGTGCAGCTTTCCAGATCACAAGAAGGGAAGGAGAGGGGATGTGTGTTAGTTATGGTCCTTCCCCTCCAGCCGCCAGCACGCACCATCTCGCTCCCAGGCCCACAGATAGGCAAGCCGAGCCCGAAAGCATGGCGGGGCACGGCAGCAGCGCTGCCTTCTGAATTCTTTCACCTGACAGGCAGGAGTCTGCCTGTCAGCTGCACACAGAGTCCCAGGTTGTGTGTGAAACCCTCCGCTGTCAGATCCATACGACATACGGACCTGGCAGCGAAAGGGTTAAAGACTACCTGGCTGTGCATTGAAAGCCCATGCAAAATGAATTGTTGCATTAACACAACAGATAGCATGACACAACACACGTAACATACATATGATAAAGCACCAGAACAGTGTGAATCCAACCATTGCACTAAACATTTAAAAAAAACTCTATGGGCCAGATTCACATAGAACTGCGGCGGTGTGACATATCGTAGATACGTTACACCGCCGCAAGTTTTCATCGCAAGTGCCTGATTCACAAAGCACTTGCGATGAAAACTACGCTGGCAGCCTCCGGCGCAAGGCGGGCCAATTCAAATGGGCGTGTGCCATTTAAATTAGGCGCGCTCCCGCGCCGGACCTACTGCGCATGCTCCGTTTCGCAATTCCCGTCGTGCTTTGCGCGCCGTGACGTCATTTTTTCGAACGGCGACGCGCGTAGCGTACTTCCGTATTCCCGGACGTGTTACGCAAACGACGTTAAATTTTAAATTTCGACGCGGGAAAGACGGCCATACTTTAGACAGCAATACGATTGCTGACTAAAGTTAGGGCACCCAAAACGACGACTAACTTAGCGACGGGAAACTAGACTAGCGGCGACGTAGCGAACGCAAAAATCCGTCGTGGATCGCCGTAACTCCTAATTTGCATACCCGACGCTGGTTTACGACGCAAACTCCCCCCAGCGGCGGCCGCGGTACTGCATCCTAAGATCCGACAGTGTAAAACAATTACACCTGTCGGATCTTATGGATATCTATGCGTAACTGATTCTATGAATCAGTCGCATAGATAGAAACAGAGATACGACGGCGTATCAGGAGATACGCCGTCGTATCCCTTTTGTGAATCTGGCCCTAAATTACTGCGTTTGTTATTTTGAGAACAACAGAAGTAAAAAAAGCACTTGTGTAGTTTAGCCTATCATTTTCTTCATATTAGATCTTTGTGGTCCCTGTAAGCAGAGCTGTGGCTGGGACATATCCTTTGTCTACATACTGTGTGTTAAAAGGCATAACTCTTTATCATTTAGGAAATTTGGGCGGGATGGGTGCAATTAAATGTCAAAATAAGTGCAATGATGCACTGACTTCATCACCAAATCACTGTCACTTAGCAATGCCATAGATAGATAGAATAAAATAATTTCAGTTCCTCTATCCACAGTCCGTTGCCAAGGAAAAGTTTCACTCCTAAATTTCTCATGAATTCCAGTTTGCCTTGATGACATCGCTGTCATTACTATTTTCTTTAATCAATGTGCGGAAGATGAAGCAGTGATTCAGTGACAAATGTCACCGTCCTCTATTAAGCTTGGCTATGAGTAAAAAGTTTAAAATTGCGAAGTATTAAACTGGAAGTAGTCTTTCACGTGTTTGACAGCCTTGTTCTACTCTAACCATCAATTGTGGACTTTCTAAAACATTTTAAGAACTTCAGTTTAACCACTTATACACCTTCCTGCCCAGACCAATTTTCAGCTTTCAGCGCTGTTGCACTTTGAATGACAATTGAGCGGTCGTGCTACACTGTACCCAAACTAGATTTTTATCATTTTGTTCCCACAAATAGAGCTTTCTTTTGGTGGTATTTGATCACCTCTGCGATTTTTATTTTCTGCTAAAAAAAATACCGAGACCAAGACCGAAACATTTTGAAAAACAAATGCTTTTTTTGTGTCCGTTACAAAACTTTGTAAATGAGTACGTTTTCTCCTTCACGGATGGGCACAGATGGGGCGGCACGGATGCGTACAGATGGGTCGGCACAGATGGGCACAGATGCGGCGGCACGGATGGGCACAGATGGGCGGCACGGATGGGTACAGATGGGCGGCACGGATGAGCACAGATGGGCACAGATGGGCAGCACGAATGGGCACAGATGGGTGGCACGAATGGGCACAGATGGGCGGCACAGATGGGCACAGATGGGCGACACGGATGGGCAAAGATGGGCGACATGGATGGGCACAGATAGGCAGCACGGATGTACTGTAATATATTGTACTGATGGATGCCAATCAGTGCCAAACAATGCCTGCCAATCAGTGATGCCCATTGATTGTGGGCACTGATTGGCATCCATTGTGGGCACTGATTGGCATCCCTGGTGATCTAGGGTGGCATACCTGGTGGTGGGCATCCCTGGTGGTCTGGTGGCATCCCTGGTGGTCTAGTGTGGGCATCCTCGGGGGGGGGGGGCTGCGCTGATAATCGATCAGCACAAACCCCCCCCCCCCTGTCAGAGGAGCAGCCGATCGGCTCTCCTGTACTGACAGACCGAGTACACGGCTCTTCTTGTTTACATCGTGATCAGCTGTGATTGGACATGGCTCATCACATGGTAAAGAGTCTCTGTCAGAAACCCTTTACCTAGATCGGTGTTGCGAGGTACCAGACTAATACCCTGCAACAACGATCGCCGCGATGCGCGCATCGGCTCAATATCCTGAAGACGTCATATGACGTCTGGTCAGGATATTGAGACCACTTTGCCGCCGTCATTTTGTAATAGGGCGGACAGCAAGTGGTTAAAAAGGTCCTCTTCTTTGTCTTCTGGCCTCCTAAGTGGGAGGGTCCTAATTAATGCAAATAGGATTGACCAGGTAATCTTCTGGGACCTGTGACGTGTCCCAGAAGATTGCACGGAGGGAGGGGGATAGGTGAACTTCCTTCTGGCACCACGGAGTTCCAGGAGGAAGTGGGAGGGTATCCCCCCCCAAAAAAAAATGACATGCCAATTGTGGCATGTCAGGGGCAGTGTTGCCAACCTACCAGATTGAAATTTACTGACATAACACCCAAAATGTATTGACACCGTCACGTTTTTACTGGCATTTCCAAAAGTTACAAAATTACAGTTGTATTTACAGATTTCAGTATATAAGCTACAAATAAGTACAATATGCAATTAGAAATGTGATTTAAGGTAGATATTAAGACAAAAAAAATGATTTCTTATTTTATTTTCAATATAGTAAGTAGTTTAGGGACAGGAGGGCAAGAAATTAGAATGGACGGCACACACACATAAAAAATTTACTCTCAGTGACACTGACAGCAGTGTGCAGCAGCCCAGATCACCTACACGACACGTCCCCTCCTGAGTCACAGTGAAAATCTCTCTCCACACCAGGTGGTCCCACTCCAAACAGCACTGACAGTCCTGCTACTGACTTGCCTTGCTCCCTCAGACCCACATAAAAGGCTCTGGCTGCTCCACTTGGCTCCCTTGCACTATGACATCACACAACATTCTCAGACACCACCTCCACCAGTCCCGTTCCCTGCTGGCACTGACTGAACACACTGTAGCAGGCATTCGAGCGGTCTCCAGACCCAAACTGCGCATGGGCAGTTCCGAGTTGAGTGTCACAGCCATATTTTTTACTGGCAACCTTTTCCTCTTACTGGCATGAGAAAAGTGCCCATTTTTTACTGGCTGCCAGTAAAAATACTGACGGTTGGCAACACTGGTCAGGGGGTAACCTTCACTTAAAGCGGAAGTTCCATTTTAAAACTGTTCTTTAAACTAGTGAACGTTCAACGAAGATTGATATTTTATTGTGCATACTTGTACTAAGGAAGCACCTTTTAAAAAATAAATAAAAATTACAGTAACATTAAAAAAAAAAAATTGCGTAAATTTTGCTAGAATCAGAAAGAGGTTTCACTTATAATGCCAACTATTGGCAAGGTCTGGCATTGCAGCATTATGTTTACAACACCACTTGTATAACTGTAACAACATCATGACAATATTATATACATTTTCTGAGTCACACGTTAGCATACCATACAAGGGTAAATGTCACAATGCTATGGCAATCACTTCGGTTATGGACTGCCAAATGTCAGTGTTTCTTTATGGAGGAATAGCAGGATATGATGAATCTGATACAACAGTTGTTGATTTAAACGGTTGCAAAGTGCTTTAAATCACAGTTTGCTTCAGAATAACAGAAATAACCACAAAACCAGATGTTGTGTTGGATACCAAAGTTCTAGATTGGTTGTGCTTTCAAAAATACAAAATTTGTCATCATGACAAAACAATATATATATATATATATATATATATATATATATATATATATATATATATATATATAATGCCCTTGTCATGGAGCACAAATGCCTTGTGTCAAGTCACAATGCCATAAGATATATTCAGTAATAATTGACTACTTCTTTCCAGATAGCAATTAAAGCCTTGTTCTACTCAAACCATCAATTGTGGAATTCTAAAACATTTTAAGCACTTCAGTTTAAAAATGCCCACTTCTTTGTCTTCTGGCCTCCTAAGTGGGAGGGTCCTAATTAATGCAAAGAGGGGCAACATTTAATGACATGAATGTCATTTTATGCCAAATTCTCCTAAGTGTCCAAGTGATAATGCAACCCTAGAGGGTCGGGTTCTTGAGTCCCTGGGCTCATGGTAGAATGTTATTCAAATGGGAACAGCAGCACCATCTAGCGTTTGAGTATTATATTGCAGTGAGAGCTGTTTTCTTGGTTTTACTTAATGTGGCCTATACAGAATGCTATGCAAAAATAGTAACACATTAATAGAAGCTCCTTTTTTCAAAGTATCCAAATGGCTGGTCTCGATCTTTGGCAAGGCTTGTATAGCTCATTGCATTGAAAGCATGTCTCCACCTTCAGGTCCATCCATTCACTGACTACTTGTGCCCGTCAAGTGTTGTTTTTTTTTCATGGCACTATCAGTTCTCACAAATTGCCTTTTGCTGATGTCGGTGTTACTGCCATTGCTGAACACTGATGACTACACTCTTTCTTACCTCTTCCTAGAAACAACAGGAGTTCTTTACTGGCATGCAGCAGTGGACAAAAGATCAGCACTGGCAAATCTTTAAAAAGGGAGACCTTATGCCGCGTACACACGATCGGTTTGTCTAATGAAAACGGTCTGATGGACCGTTTTCATCAGACCAAACCGATCGTGGGTGGGCCCCATCGGTTATTTATCCATCGGTTAAAAAATTAGGAACTTGTTTTAAAATTATCTGATGGATAAAAAAACCTATAGAAAAAAAACGATTGTCTGTGGGTACGTCCATCGGTTAAAAATCCACGCATGCTCAGAATCAAGTCGACGCATGCTTGGAAGCATTGAACTTCGTTTTTTTCAGCACGTCGTTGTGTTTTACGTAACCGGGGTCTGACACAATCGTTTTTTTAACTGATGGTGTGTAGGCACGACTGATCATCAGTCAGCTTCATCGGATAACTGATGGAAAAATCCATCAGACCGTTTTCATCGGATGGACCGATCGTGTGTACAGGGCATTACTCTACAATGAAAGGCATCACTTTGTTCAAAAATAATGTGAGTTAAACTATTGTGTGTGTATATAAAATAAATTAAATATAAATAAATTATAAATATACTGTGTTTGTGTATATATATATATATATATATATATATATATATATATATATATATATATACATACTATATTACCAAAAGTATTGGGACACCTGCCTTTACATGAACTTTAATGGCATCCCAGTCTTAGTCTGTAGGGTTCAATATTGAGTTGGACCACCCTTTGCAGCTATAACAGCTTCAACTCTTCAGGGAAGTCTGTCCACAAGGTTTAGGAGTGTGTCTATGGGAATGTTTGACCATTCTTCCAGAAGCACACGTGTGAGGTCAGGCACTGATGTGGACGAGAAGGCCTGGCTCGCAGTTTCCACTTGAATTCATCCCAAAGGTGTTCTGTTGGGTTGAAGTTAGGACTGTGTAGGCCAGTCAAGTTCCTCCACCCTAAACTCGCTCATCCATGTCTTTATGGACCTTGCTTTGTGCACTGATGCACAGTCATGTTGGAACTGGAAGGGGCCAACTACAAACTGTTCCCACAAAGTTGGGAGAATGAAATTGTCCAAAATATCCTGTTATGCTGACGCCTTAACAATTCCCTTAATTGAAACTAAGGGGCCAAGCCCAACCCCTAAAAAAAAAAAACCCACACCATAATCCCTCCTCGGCGATATGATTTGGACCAGTGCACAAATCATGGATGAACAAGTTTGAGGTGGAGGAAATTGACTGGCCTGCACAGAGTCCTAACCTCAACCCGATCGAACACCTTTGGGGTGAATTAGAGTGGAGACTGCGAGACAGGCCTTCTCATCCACATCAGTGCCTGACTTCACAAATTTGCTTCTGGAAGAATGGTCAAACATTCCCATAGACACACTCCTCAACCTTGTGGACAGCCTTCCCAGAAGAGTTGAAGCTGTTATAGCTGCAAAGGGTGGGCCAACTCAATACTGAACCCTAAGGACTAAGACTGGGATGCCATTAAAGCTCATGTGTGTGTAAAGGCAGGTATCCCAATACTTTTGGTGATATATACAGTATCTCACAAAAGTGAGTACACCCCTCACATTTTTTTTAAAATATTTTATTATATCGTTTCATGTGACAACACTGAAGAAATACAGACACCAGACTTGGGGGGCACTCCCTAAAATTGTGTTTACATTCAAGATGGTGCTGCAATAAGACCGACAAACAGAACAAAATAGATTATAGTGCGCACATACAAAAATGACATTCATCCTGCAAGGCTATTTAAAACACCTGAACATATTCAAAAATATGGGGATATGCTCATATAGTGCTTTTTTACACTGAAGAAATTACATTCTGCTACAATGTAAAGTAATGAGTGTACAGCTTGTATACCAGTGTAAATTTGCTGTCCCTTCAAAATAACTCAACACACAGCCATTAATGTCTGAACTGCTGGCAAGAAAAATGAGTACACCCCTAAGTGAAAATGTCCAAATTGGGCCCAATTGACCATTTTGCTTCCCCCATGTCATGTGATTCGTTAGTGTTACAAGGTCTCAGGTGTGAATGGGGTGCAGGTGTGTTAAATTTGGTGTTATCGCTCTCACTCTCATACTGGTCACTGGAAGTTCAACATGGCACCTCATGGCAAAGAACTCTCTGAGGATCTGAAAAAAAAAAGAATTGTTGCTCTACATAAAGATGGCCTAGGCTATAAGAAGATTGCCAAGACCCTGAAACTGAGCTGCAGCACAGTGGCCAAGACAATACAGCGGTTTAATAGGACAGGTTCCACTCAGAACAGGCCTCACCATGGTCGACCAAAGCAGTTGAGTGCGTCACAACCAGAGGTTGTCTTTGGGAAATAGACGTATGAGTGCTGCCTGCATTTCTGCAGAGGTTGAAGGGGTGGGGGGGGGGGGGGGTCAGCCTGTCAGTGCTCAGACCACATGACACAAAATACATCAAATTGGTCTGCAGGGCTGTTATCCCAGAAGGAAGCCACTTCTAAAGATGATGCACAAGAAATCCTGCAAACAGTTTATTAAAGACAAGCAGACTAAGGACATGGATTACTGGAACCATGTCCTGTGGTCTGATGAGACCAAGATAAACATATTTGGTTCAGATTGTGTCAAGCATCTGTGGTGACAACCAGGTGAGGAGTACAAAGACAAGTGTGTCTTGCCTACAGTCAAGCATGGTTGTGGGAGTGTTGTGGTCTGGGGCTGCATGAGTGCTGTCGGCACTGGGGAGCTACAGTTCATTGAGGGAACCATGAATGCCAACATGTACTGTGACATACTAAAGCAGACATGATCCCCTCCTATCGGAAATTGGGCCGCAGGGCAGAATTCCAACATAATAACGACCTCAAACACACCTCCAAGATGACCACTGCCTTGCTAAAGAAGCTGCGGGTAAAGGTGATGGACTGGTCAAGCATTTCTCCAGACCTAAACCCTATCTGTGAGGCATCCTCAAATGGAAGGTGGAGGAGAGCAAGGTCTCTAACATCCACCAGCTCTTTGATGTCATCATGGAGGAGTGGAAGTGGACTCCAGTGGCAACTTATAAAGCTCTAGTGAACTCCATGCCCAAGAGGGTTAAGGCAATGCCGGAAAATAATGGTGGCCACACAATATATTGACACTTTGGACCCAATTTGGACATTTTTCACTTAGGGGTGTACTCACTTTTGTTGATAGTGGTTTAGATATTAATAGGTGTGTGTGTTGATTAATTTTGAGAGGACAGCAAAGTTACACTATTATACAAGCTGTACACTCACTACTTTACTACTTTGTAGCAAAGTGTCATTTCTTCAGTGTTGTCACATGAAAAGATATAATAAAATATTTACAAAAATGTGAGGGGTGTACTCACTTCTGTGAGATACTGTATAGCCTCGTACACACGATCAGTCCATCCGATGAGAACGGACCAATGGACCGTTGTCATAGGTTAACCTATGAAGCTGACTGATGGTCCGTCGTGCCTACACACCATCGGTTAAAAAAACGATCGTGTCAGAACGCGGTGACGTAAAACACAACGACGTGCTGAAAAAAACAAAGTTCAATGCTTCCAAGCATGCGTCGACTTGATTCTGAGCATGCGTGGATTTTCCCATCGGTTAGGAATCCATAGGTTAAATTTAAAGTAAGTTGGCTTTTTTTTAACCTATGGTTAAATAACCTATGGGGCCTACACACGATCGGTTTGGACTGATGAAAACGGTCCATCAGACCGCTGTCCTCTGGTTAACCTATCGTGTGTACGAGACCTATGTATATATATATATATATATATATATAGTCCACCAAAAAATAACATCTCTCATTAACACCACCTAAATTCAAGCCGTGGTGAATTCCAGCCATTACAAGGAGGTTCCCTCTTCACCTGTGAGGTTTTTGATTTATACTTTATATACCGCAGAATGCAACAAAAGTGGTGAGACTTCTCCTCTCAACTAGTAAACTGGAAAATGTAAAAAGGAGATTTTGCCCCTGCTGTTCATGAAACGTTTAATAAACCAGTGAGTTGGGTAAACTAACCTTTCATCAACATCATAACCATTATCATATTAATGTTTCTGTGATGGGCAGCTCTATAACAATTATCCTTTCTTTTTATCTTCAGATATTCAGTACTATAAAAAACTGTTTTTGTCATCTTTGGTTTCACCAGCAAGTGCTGATGCTGTAATCACTGTATGGAAAACCCAGCATCATTTCCTTCTGCCTTTGTAAAAGTTCCTCTTTTTTGGTCTTTAAAAGAAGATGGTTCCATGTGGGTATCACAGTGCTCAGCAGCTTTGCATACAGGAGAAAACACAAGCCATAAAGATCAAAGACAACCCAGCATCATGTGCTCTATGAAGATAATGCTGTGTATGGCACTCCTCGCTGCAGTGGCAGTGGTCAAGGCATCTACTGGTGAGTGGCAACAGAAGATAAAATAGTAAGCAGTTAGATATTATGAAGGGATGTATGGTGACATGTGAACTGATTTGTGGAGGATTTCAATTTCAGCCTCTAATATGCACTAGGGAGACTTAAAGTCAATGATAGGAACCTCTGAGCAAATCTGCAATTTGTATACTTGTTTATAAAATGACTCTAATGTATTTTGCAATGATTAAAGAAAAAGAAAAGTAGAACACAATATTTGATTTGATTTGATATGGGATTTGTACTGCGCCAAATGCACTCCCTTAGGAGTGCGTCTAGGCGCGGAGAGACCCTATATTCAAACTTTAATTACCCATACAAAGGTAAAAGATTATAAGATTATAACTTTATTTATTGGGCAATATTCTCCCTATTTGTTTCTGCATCCCATCTTCTATTAATCATTTGTTGCCACATTTTTTGCAACACCAAAAACATATAATAATGCAAGCCAAAAAAATCTGAATTTTCATATGATTGGCTGCTATAGACTACCCAGAGCCTTTTCTGAAGTTTTTTTATATTCAGATCTTACACTATTTCATTTTAAAAGGCAACCACGCCATTAGTAAAATATTCCATCCAAATTCCCAATTTTCTCCAAATTTAAAAAAACAAATAGCTGGGAAATATGGTTGTAAGAGAGTGACACCTCCTTTATGGGCTTGTTGTTCTAGACCAGGGGTCTCCAAACTTTTTAAACAAAGGGCCAGTTTACTGTGCTTCATACTTTAGGGGGGCCGGACTGAGGCAAGCCTGAATTGAAAATTTACCAGACATCATTGGGAGTAAACATCGCCCCATCTTTGATACTAGGGGGAGGAATTGTGCCCCATTGTTGGTGCCAGTGGCATGAATTATGCTTCTTTTTTTGGTGTCAGAGGGCAGAATAGTGTCTCGTATCATAGGAAAGAATAGTGCACCAAGGGCCAGATAAAGGCCCCTGGGCCACTGTTTGGAGACCCCTGTTCTAGACTAAGGCACAAATGTGGTACAGGGAATTAAAGCTCTTTGAGTTATGCCATGTACACACGATCAGTTCATCTGATGAAAACAGTCTGATGGATTTTTTCACCAGATATCCGATGAAGCTGACTGATAAGTCGTGCCTACACACCATCAGTTAAAAATCTGATCGTGTCAGAACGCGGTGACGTAAAACACAACGACGTGCTGAGAAAAATAAAGTTCAATGCTTCCAAGCATGCGTCGACTTGATTCTGAGCATGCGTGGATTTTTAACCGATGGACGTACCCACAGACGATCGTTTTTTTCTATAGGTTTTTTAACCATCATATAATTTTAAAACAAGTTCCTAGTTTTTTGACTGATGGATAAAAAAACGATGGGGCCCACACACGATCGGTTCGTCTGATGAAAACGGTCCATCAGACCGTTTTCATCAGACGAACTGATCGTGTGTACGCGGCATTAGGGAAAGATTTTAGAAGCCAGTCTGTGATTTTCCTGGTTAGCACCAACCCAAAAGCTGAGTGGAAATACAGTAAAACCTTGGTTTGTGAGCATAATTCGCTCCAGAAACATGCTTGTAATCCAAAGCACTTGTATATCAAAGCATTTTTTTACAGGGTATAAAAGAGAAGAGAGGCACCTAAGTGTAGCAATAAGTTGCTAAATGTTGTACCTTCATTAAATGTAACCATATTGCTACACTTAGAGGCTTTTCTCTTCTTTTTTTATACTCAGTTGTGACATGACACTACTCTTATATCAAGACATCGCTTGTATATCAAGGCAAAATTTATTAAAACATTTTGCTTGTCTTGCAAAACTCTCTCAAACCAAGGTTTTACTGTATTCCCTTATGAAATATCAAATGGTATATATGTGAAATGCAGTTTGCTGTCACCTTAAGTTTTGTTTAATAACATATCATTTCACATGATAGTTAACTCTCTACACATGTTTTTCTTTGCAGACCCCGGCATATTTAGCACCTGCTGCACCAGGGTCTCTTCAGCCAAATCCAAATTGCAGATAGTGGACTTCCTCCTGCAAGAAGCAAATCTGCCTTGTGTCGCAGCTGTGATGTGAGTATTAAGATTAGAATTTAAGAGACTGGGGGGTGGGGGCGGGGATTAAAAATTACCATTACTGGAGATTCCTGCACGCCCATGTGATTGCGCTGGATCATGGTGACAGGCTGCAGAGATCCTAAGTGCTACATTGTGGGGAGAGCAGGTGTTGGGCTTCATGCTGTATTTATGTAGTATTTGTATCTACAGGCTTAAATGATATGAGCAAAATCTAGCCAGTTTCTGATTATATGCATATCTGCTGTTTATATTTTTTATTTTTATTTTTTTCTGCTGTTTATATCTTAACACTAATAAAAAGTGTTCTCAAATACAATGTATGTCTTCCAGGTTTATCACAAAGGAAGGCAAGGTTCTTTGCTCCAGACCTAATGTGCCCTGGGTTACTCAGAAGATGAAGGCCATCAGGTAGGTTAACACTATTTAAAACTTAAATTCAAATGGTTAGACTCCAACTTAAGTATTTAAAAAGCCTCTTGTACATACAGATCATTACAGGGAAAGTTCATTTTAGGCCCTGTGCCTTTATCTGACCTGTTAGTAGGCCAATGACTGCTTTTCCAGGGTTAGCCACGCAGATACACAAATGTCTTAATAAATAATTTATGGTTAGAGGGCATCCACAACCTCCTGAACAAATGTGGACTCTTGGCAGCCTTCTGGCTTATGGTATGTATGTAAGGCTGCTAGAAAGTGTAGTCCTGTGCCTGCTGCTATGAGTGCTGGCTGGGAAGGAGCCTGCTCACGCTCCAGACAATGATAGATAAGAGCAGAAGATCCCGGGAGCCGCACATCAGAACAAAACCTGTTGTGTGTAGACAAGTGGCAGTCTCAGCCTGGACCCCCACCAGGCCTAGTGCCCAACACGTTTCACCACGCCCACTGGAGCTTATTCATGGGGGTGCCATAGTCTGGTGGGGGTCCAGACTGAGACTGCCACTTGTCTACACACAGTAGGTCTTGTTCTGATGTGCGGCCTACCAGCCTTTTGGCTTACCCATACCTCCCTAACTTGGCCATTACTGTGAATAGCCAAATCTGTTCCATGCTGATTTCCTGTAACCTAGAAGAAAGTCAAGTGGTCCAATATGTATGCTGGCCAAAGTGTTGCCCTAATTCGTGTCTTACACCAATGCCAAAATTCTGTAGTGAGAGAAAATAGGGGTAATTTATACTGTTTCAAATGCACTGCAATTAGAAATTCCTTTCAAACATGCCCTTTACAAACACATCTTTCACAAACAGGTTTCACCAAAATGCATAATATCATATTTATATTCATATTTTAATATTTTTCTTTTTCTTTTTTTTAAGTCAAAAGAAAGAAGCACTACAAACAAAAGAAAACAAGGAGTAAAGTTGACAATGACAGAAACAATGGCCATTTCAATGTCAAAACTGGTGTCTCTAGTTGAGTGGTGTTCGATTAATGGTTATTTATTCTAGTAATTTATTTGTAGTAATATTTTAAATTAATTATTGCGTGTAATAGTTTTAAAACACACAAAGAAACTAGCATATACTTATTTATTAATTGTATGAAGGTGTACTTATGGTTGTGATTTATAAATGTGTATTTGTGTTGAAGTATCATGTACTGTAAAATAGGTTAGCTATGAAAAGCTTATAATGGTCCTCGTGGATATAAATGTGTGCGTCACTGGGCGCAACTTAACATATTTTTCCTTCAGCGGCATTGAAATCTGAAAACAAAAATCCGTTTTTTTTTTATTTTTTTTTGTTTTTTATAAATAAGAGCATTGTATTTACATTTTTGTAATTTTTGCTTTTAGTAATAATGATTTCTGAGAACTTTGCTCATTATAATTAGGTATTCGACCTGTTAATTTAATTGTGAAATTAACTTAGTTTTGGAAAACAGTGGAGCTTGTTCATTAAGATATGAATTTCCTTCTGAACATGCCACTGGGCACTGATGTAGTGCTTTGAAAGCACTGCCGTAGCTTCTGGTGTTCTTTCCTGCTCTCTGTGCCTTTAACAGTTAGGACATTGTTTATGTAATTGGGAATGGCTAAAGCCTAATAACTAATACAGTAAAACCTTGGTTTGCGAGCATAATTCGTTCCAGAAACATGGTTGTAATCCAAAGCACTTGTATATCAAAGCATTTTTTTTACAGGGTATAAAAGAGAAGAGAGGTGCCTCTAAAGCCTCGTACACACGACCGAAGAACTCGACGGGCAAAACACATCGTTTTGCTCGTCGAGTTCCTTGTTAGGCTGTCGAGAAACTCGACAAGCCAATTTTATCCATTCCCGTCAAGGAAATAGAGAACATGCTCTCTTTTTGGCTCGTCGAGTTTCTCGACAGTTTCCTCGACGAAAATATACACACGACCGGTTTCCTCGGCAAAAAAATATCTCCCAGCAAGTTTCTTGTGTACGAGGCCTGAGTGTAGAAATAAGTTGCTAAATGTTGTACCTTCATAGAGGCTCCTCTCTTTTTTTTTATACTCAGTTTTGACATGACGCTACTCTTATATCAAGACATCACTTGTATATCAAGGCAAAATGTATTCAAACATTTTGCTCGTCTTGCAAAACGCTCTCAAACCAAGTTACTCTCAAACCAAGGTTTTACTGTACAACTTATCTATCATCATTTTGTTATAGGTTAGTTCTATAATCATTCATGCAGACCACTTCACATGACCCGATTATGAATTTGCTTTACATCATTTAAAAAAAATGTTTGCACTGAAATATCATAAAAATCAACATTTTAATTTAAACTACCATTAATTCTGTCTGTTTTAAGACATGAAAGATTAACTGGAGAATCAGTACATAGGAAGCTCATATGTTACAACACATTATGAATTTAGTTAATGTGTTATTTTCTCTATTTACCACCACTATTGTTTTTACCCCTTTTATCTTGACTTAGAACTAGTTCAAACTATGGGCCAGATTCAGGTACAATTATGTTACTCCTCGGCGGCGTAACGTATCCCATTTACGTTACACCGCCGCAGGTTTACAGCGTAAGTGCCTGATTCACAAAGCTCTTACCTGAAAATTTGCGGCAGTGTAACGTAAATCCGCTCGGCACCAAGCCCGCCTAATTCAAATGGGTCGGGCACCATTTAAATCAGGCGCGTTCCCGCGCCAGGCGTACTGCGCATGCTCCGTCGGGTAAATTACCCGACGTGCATTGCGCTAAATGACGTCGCAAGGACGTCATTTGTTTCGGCGTTAACGTAAATGGCGTCCAGCGCCATTCACGGACGACTTACGCAAACAACGTGAAATTTAAAATTTCGACACGGGAACGACGGCCATACTTAACATTGCTTAGAACACCTAGGAGGTAGCCCTAATTTTACGACGCGTATCTCGACGGAAACTACGTAAACTTTGATCGACGGGCACCGCGGATGTTCGTGAATCGCCGTAACTAGTCGTTTGCATATTCTACGCCGACCGCAATGGCCTCGCCACCTAGCGGCAGGCCTAGAATTGCATCCTAAGATCCGACGGTGTAAGTCAATTACACCTGTCGGATCTTAGGGCTATCTATGCGTAACTGATTCTATGAATCAGCCGCATAGTTAGGACGAGCGGATCACAGAGATACGACGGCGTATCTCTTTCGTGAATCTGGCCCTATGTCTTCACAATAGCCTATGTGTAACAGTTGTCAATATCCGCTTGCCTTTATTGTTTTTACATTATCAATCAGTCTATTGATACAGGCTGTTTTATAACCCTTGTAGCACATTACACGGCAAGCGAGACAGCCAATCACAATTTTGTAAGCAAGTTATACAAGTGTGGGCAGGTATGTATTTAGAATTAACTTAGCAAAAGTGAATGAAGTCTGGAATTTGATGCAGAATTATGAACTGCAAAATCATGTTTCAAATGCTGCTGCAAGTTAAAATAAACTTTTTGCACTGTAGTAAAAAATAAGGTACTGTATTGTAATTTTAACACATGCCTAATTGTAGCTTTTGGATACTTTAGGGTACTGTGCACATTCTGTATTCAAATGCAATTCCTTACTCAGTTTTTTTAGCTATTTTTTTTTATGAATGTATGTATTCTGTCATATTTATAAAGCCCATCCCTACTTCACTGAAATAAGATAAACTTGGATTATTTAATAATAATTTAATGGAAAGTAGAGAGAAAAGAATGATGATGTTTTGCTGTTTCAGTTATTTCATTCTAGAAGATGAATTGTTATGTACAGTAAAACAATGACTCAATAAAATATTTATTACTTACTTTGGTTTCAGTTTAATTATTAACTGATTTGAAGTTTATGCGTTACATTGTTGATTGAAATAACGCTAACTTTTTTTGGGGATGATACATTTGTTCAAGCTACAGCTTCTAGCACCTGTCTAGGCAAAAACAAGGTTTATGTCCCACCACCATGCTGGACAAACCATTTTATTTAATAAACCAATGCAAGAAGCAAAGTGATAAATACAATTGCCAACTGGTAACTGATCGGAATCTAACTTATGTTATTCTGACTTTAGTAATTTAAGTGTCACTAATCCCACATCATTAAAAAAACTATCAATAAATTGTGTATTACATGCTGTTCATACTCACTCTTTCTTTATCCTAAAAAAAAACCTGGTTGATCCTGCTGTACTCTAGCTCCACCTTCTGTTCTTGTCCCCAATTCAGCAAGGGATTTTGCGGATGTGGTGGGAATACATCTGAGCAGCCCATGTGACTATAGAGTCACACATAAGGGCGTATACACAGTGATAAATTACATCCCACTCCCTCCCTCCCTCCTCCTCCTTCATGCCCACTAACCAGCTAAACACAATGGGGTCAGGATATTACATGTAGATTAATGGTGACTTTACCTCCCTCTTATTCTAAGACACAGGCTGGAGGGGCAAGACACAGCCCATGACTGGCAACAAAAATCCCACACTATGTTATTGCCAAAATCTAATAAAGATTTGATTTTTTTTTCTTTTATATTTTATTCTTTATTCATTTTTCTTTCCAATATTAATACTTCATTAAAAATAAGGAAAACGAATTGATCGTTTTCTACATCATAGAATTAATAAATATACAGACAGTAAGGACACATTGAGTGGTATACTAAAAAAAAACTGATTAAAAAGCTGACATACGGTCCGCCCGTGTGAAAGAGCCCTTAAAGTGACATCATCCATATATATAAATTAAATGGACAAATTTAATTAAACAGTGTACGTTTAGTATCTCTTTAATTTTGACTGGTAGGTTGCTGTGCTTTGTAGTTTGTTTCTTAAACTCCTTTTTTGCTTATTTAGACTGTTAGCTTTTATCATAAAACTGTTTTAGAATGCGTAAAGTATGCCTTACTGAAACAATAAAATACAAAGGGAAGTAATATTCCGGATGTGGTTTTCTGGTTTGGTAGCTAGGTTCAAAGAAATAAAGAGGATATGTTTTTGCATTCTGAAACAAAAACACATAATACTCAGTCACTGGTTATCAGACTTATACACACCTGTAAAAATATACAGTACAGCTAGCTGCTCTGAGTGCAATAATATACAGGTCTTAAAACCTTAAAAAATGTAAATGTTTGTCACCCCAGCATTTCATATTCCTGATATGTGCCTGTTGTATCATGTACTTGATTGAAAAAGTATCCTGTTTTTTTTTTTTTTTTTTGTATTGCTTCCTTTGTATGAAGTCCCTGGTGAACCTGCCAGTCCCTCGGCGTTCCTACTAAAAGCTGACCACACTAGGCAGGAGAGCACAATATGGTTAGTTCTCAAGCTATGCTGGGAACTCAGCCTGTTCTCCTCCAATGATCAGACTTGTCTTGACATGCCCCTCCTGCAGAGCCTTTCACTGGGAAGATCAGTATACTGCTGTATCTCCTTCTCCAAGCTCTTATGCAGCTGAGAACAGAGGGAACAGCAGGAATGTGATCTTTTATAAAAAAAAAAAGGGGAAAAAAAGCTATTTATAATGTTTTTTTTTTTAAATCTATATACAAATGTTTTTCCATTTATTTCAATTTTAAACTGAATTAGTTGTTTTACAAGGTGATCGTTCACAAACACTTTCAAGTTGAAGTGGAGGCAAAACTTTTTTTCATGTTGGATAGAGTAAGGGAGGGTTAAAACCCCTGTCAGATTTTTTTGCCATCTCTGTTCCAGTGCAAAGATTTCTCTTTACTTCTTTTTCTGTCCCATAGCCAAACAGTGAGATGAAATCCCTGACAATTAAGGTAATTCATTGGGGACCCACAGGTGACCAGAGCTAGTGTCTCCATTGGAAGATTTCCACGAACACGGTGATGTCATTGTCTATTGTCTGTGCCACTATCTTGCTTCACCCTACCAATGCCTTGGAAGCTACCGCGCATGCGTCGAAGTCAGGTAGTCAGGCAGGTAAGTATACAGACGCTCGGGTTTCTCGTCAGGAAAACACTGCAGTCAATCATGACGAGAAAATAGAGAGCAGGTTCTCTATTTTTCTCGTCTGGATTCTGGGCAGTTTTCTCGACGAGAAACCTCAAAGCCTCGTACACACGCTCGGTTTAGGCCCCATGCACACGAGACGCTGGTAAATGCTGGTAAACGTGTGTTCAGAGGCAGTTGGACAGCTTTTTCAACTGCCCCTGAACACATTCAATGTTATCCTATGTGTCCATGCACACAGTCATGTTTTTCAGCATTTTTCGGCAGTTGCGTTTATCCTCGTTTTTCCAGAAGCAAAAAAATGGGTTCAGACGCAAAAGTTTCCACGTTTCAGACGCAAAACGCATCTAAACGCGGCAAAACGCCGGTACCGCGTTTATAGGCGTTTTTAAAGGTGACCTATTTTTTTACATTAGAAATCTCAAAAATGATGGCAAATGATGAAAAACCATAAAAAAAATGTAATTGCTTGCATTGCATTGTGGACAACCCACAACTTGTGGCAAGTAACGTGGCAGGTGACGTGACAAGTGGACAATTCACAACTTGTGGCAAGTGGACAATCCACAACTTGTGGCAGGTGTCGTGGCAAGTGGACACTCCACAACTTGTGGCAGGTGACGTGGCAAGGTGACGTGGCAGGTGATGTGACCAGGTGACGTGGCAAGTGAACATTCCACAACTTGTGGTCAGGTGACATGGCCAGTGGACAATCCACAACTTGTGGCAGGTGACGTGGCCAGGTGCCCAGTGGAAGGGCTGGGAGGAGTGCTGGAGCAGCGAATGATGATGGCGGGGGCTGTGCAGGTAACGATCATACCAGGGAGCGGGCCGGTAGTCCATCGCTGGCGGTGGCAAGCAGGTGTGGTGTTCCAGTGTGGAGGGGTCGGAGCGAAATGCAACACAGACCCCCAACAACAAGGTCCAGTCCTTCCAGGGTGCGGGCGGCTGATGTGCCGCCAGTGGGTGGAGACGACAGATCGGAGAGAGAACTGTCCGGGTCGGAGGTAGGTTAAGACTTGGGACACCGTGCGGCGATGGATTCCAGTGCATCGTCTCGTGGACCCAGTCCGAGGCAGCCCGGTAAGTGTACTTCTTCATCTACCATTTATTCATTGTTGCTAGATTTGTTGAACCAGGGTAGTACGGGGGGGCTTTCCTGGGGTTAGGGCATCCGGGCCGGAATTCGGGGATTGGTGGGGGGGCGACACGCTTCATCTACAGTGAGGACGGGGCATGGGGGAGAATCGGGGCTTAAAGAGTTGGTTGGGCGTTTTGAGATGGGCAGTGGCAAATCCGCATCGCCGGCGTGGGTTCCGCTGGGTGGTTCTGCACCAGCGATAACTGTACCTGTGGTTACGGCAGCTGCATCAGGGGCAGCCAGCGAGACTGTGGTGGCGCCACCCGGCCAGGGGGGGTGCACCTGCGGTAGTGACAGGGGATGCTACGACTGGGAGCAAGGAGACGGCGGTGGAGAAGTCGAAGGATTCGGTTAGGTTGGCAGATGCGGCGAAGAACGAAATGTACATCTGTTTTGGGGCATCGTTGGGGGCGCATCTCAAGGCAGACGTTAGGGAGAAGAATTGGAAGGGTGAGTATGTGGAGATCTTCACCCTACTGCCCCTAGATAAATTCAATCTGGATAGAGTGAAGCCAGAGGAGAGTTATGCCCTGTACACACGATCGGTTCATCTGATGAAAACGGACCGATGGACCGTTTTTATTGGACGAACCGATCGTGTGTGGGCCCCATCATTTTTTTTCCCATCGGTGAAAAAAAATGGAACCTGTTTTAAATTTTTCGTATGGTTAAAAAACCGATAGAAAAAAAACATCGTCTGTGGGGAAATCCATCGGTCAAAAATCCACGCATGCTCAGAATCAATTTGACGCATGCTCAGAAGCATTGAACTTCATTTTTCTCAGCAGGTCGTTGTGTTTTACGTCACCGTGTTGGACACGATCAGATTTTTAACCGATGGTGTGTAGGCAAGACTGATGAAAGTCAGCTTCATCGGATATCTGATGAAAAAATCCATTGGTTCATTTTCATCAGACGAACCGATCGTGTGTACAGGGCATAAGAAGGAGGATGAGGAAAAATGGCGGTATCGATTGATACCTCGCACGTTCGCCAACTGGCTGCAGGCTTTCATGATTCTCGCATATGTGATGGAGGAGAAGGCCCCGGACAATTGTTCGGCACTGTTTATCTACTTAGATGCTATTAGTGATGCTCATCGGACGTATGGAGGAGTGGCGTAGCTTCATTACGACGTCCAGTTCCAACAATGGATGGCCATTCGACCAGAGCTGCGCTGGGATCAGAAGGACATCAACTTGTGGATGACGCTTATGACTGCGGCACGGGCTCCCAATCAGTTTGGGGGGGGTCGGAGGTGCCTCGGCCTCGGGACAACCGACCGAAAAAGCATTGGGGCTACTGCTGGCAGTTTAATGACGGGACGTGCAAGTATGGCGTGAACTGTCGCTTTAAGCACTCCTGTTCTGGGTGCGGGGGCAATCTTACTAGGCTATGTCTTTCAGCACTTGCTTGCTGTAGCGGTGGAAGGGTTACGAGGGCTTAGAATTTACACAGAGGCCCTGAGATTTAAAGCGGAGGTCCGGCTTTAAAAAAAAAAATTTACTTTTAATAAGCACACATACCTGTCCAGGTTGCCCGCAATGTCGGCCTCCCGAGACCGATCCGTCAGTCGTGGCAGGTCCCAGCGCCGCCATCCTCACTAAGGGTAACAGGCAGTGAAGCCTTACGGCTTCACTGCCCGTTTTCTACTGCGCGGCTATTTTTGAATGGGGACACTGTTCTGTGTGTCCCAGAAGGCAGCGCGCCTCCATTTTCCAGGAGGCTTCGCAAAGGAGTAGAACACAACCTCACCGCGGAAGAGGAAGAGGCAGATTAGGACGATCTGCCTAGTAACAGCGATTTCTGGTAAGTATAACGGGTTTTTTTGCGCCTTTTTAGTCCTTTTTTTTTTTGGGCTGGATCTCCACTTTAAGATGCTAAAAAAGACTGGTGAACTGCTGAGGGCAGGGCCGATCCACCCTATAGGCTCATTATGCAAGCCGCTTAGGGCCCCCGCAAAGCTGCAGGGGGCCCCCTAAATTACTAGAGGCCCCGCCTGGTGAGAAGTCATTTTCGGCCCCTCACCCGCTACTCAACTCGCTGGCTGCATGGGAGAAGAGGTAAGAAGTCAGCACCCCCGGCTTTTCACTTCATTGTAAGATGTCAGTTCCGATAGCAGAACACCCCCTCCCCCCGCTTCTCAACTGTAATATTTAATGTGACATGTCACTGTCGGCAGCCCCCCCCACTTCTCAACTTTAATGTGACATGTCATTTTCGGCAGCCCCCCCACTTCTAAATTTTAATGTGACATGTCATTTTCGGCAGCCCCCCCCACTTCTCAACTTTAATGTGACATGTCATTTTCGGCAGCCCCCCCACTTCTAAATTTTAATGTGACATGTCATTTTCGGCAGCCCCCCCGCTTCTCAACTTTAATGTGACATGTCATTTTCGGCAGCCCCCCCGCTTCTCAACTTTAATGTGACATGTCATTTTGCTTAGGGCCCCAGGGAGGTCAGGATCGGCACTGGCTGAGGGACAGGGTAGTTAGCTGGAAAACGGAAGTTACAAGTTAATTCTATGTAGTTTTGCTCCCTCTTACTTGTCAACCTCTGTCCACAGCACCGGTCCCTAGTAACATACAATGTTGGCAGATGTCCTACTACTCCCCCCCCCCCCAATATAGTCATACTCTATGTTAGGATCAATAACAGCAGGGGGATCGCTAGGTGGCTTCATCAAAATTTTGATATGGGGCTCCATGATCTGTAGTTACACCCTACAGGTACCATTAATGTTCATTGTTTTCTGAAATTGTGAAATAATATTAAACTGGAGTTAAATGTATTACCATAATAAAGAGAACTTTTGGAGGAAGTGGTGAGCAAAAGTAAAATGTAGTTACTTCTTTCCAGTGTAACCTTAAATGTTTGGCAAAAGAAAATCAAATGAACCACGGTATTCATCCATGAAAGGTTTATCAATTATTACTTCTTCTGGAGCTCTTCTTTATCAAAATAAAATGCTTAGGACATAGTTATTGGTATATGGGTGCCGTGACGTCATCGCGTTCCGTCCTGAACGCCGGCTGTGTTTTCCTGACCGAGTAGCGAGAAGCATCGGAACAAGAGATCGGAGACGTTTTGCTATCCATGCTGTATTTATATTGCCTAATTGTAAGTGCAATTTTTATTAAACCCTCTTTTATTTTTAAACGTTATACGCTATGAGAGGTCCTTCTTCTCTTTTTTTTGGTTTATGACTCTTCGGATTGTATGCTGAGCTATACCGTGGTTATCTTGACGGCTAAGGTATTGGGAGACCAGACTTCCCACAGGCCCTATTAGACTGATGCAAAACAGTCTTTTCATCTGGTAAGCAGGCAATCTTATCCTTCCTCACGGGTGTATTGGTGACAGCTTACCTCACATCAATCAAGAGTCTTTCACATTGTCTGCACAATCCACTTCTCTTTCACAAGGAAAATTACTGGATAGAGTCATATGAACTTTGTTTCGTGGCTTTTTAAGACTTTTTCTTCATATATCCATCTGCATTTTTATGTTTTTTCCTATTCTGGCTATATTTTCAGTTTATTCCAGAATGACTTTTTTTGTTTATTATTAATTTATATGAGCACAATATCACTCACTAGCGCTGCACTGTTTTTTTCTTTTTTATAGTTATTGGTTATTACAGGTACAACAGACACCCTGTAAAGTCATTCACTGTCTAAGTTTAGACAAAAACCATCAGGATGTTGCGTAAATTTACTGAGAACAGTGACAGTACAACGGCTTTTGAGGTTATGCAAGATTTGACGTATATAATACTTTATATAGCAGTATGATGCAAAGGGGCTTGTATTGATGAATAGGTGGTGCTGGACACAGGCCCGTCGCTACAGGACAGGCAAAACAAACAATTTCTTGGGGCCCCCGAGCTGGCCTGAGGCCCCCAACTTTCCCTTCCCAGGCTGCAGCGTGGCCGAGCTCTTTTTCCTTCCACCTGGAGTCCTGTCAGTCTGACCGGGTACCGCACGTGGTACAGGAGATTCAGTTTCCTGTTCCCGGCCGGACTGACACTGAGTGCTCACTTCCTTTCAGTCCGGCCGGGAAGACAGGAAACTGAATCTCCTGTACCATATAGGGGACTGGGGAAGAGGCAGGGGGAGAGGAGCTCGGCCACGCTACAGTGGCAGCCTACAGGGAAGAACGGGAGGCAAGAATAAAAAAAAAAAAATGAGTGTAGCGTTAACGTAGGCTTTGCATGCCGGGGGGGTGCTTGGGGGCCCCCCATTTTGCTTGGGGCCCCCATATTCCTTCAAATGGCCCTGGCTGGACACACGACTCAGGCACAGGATGTACACTTTTTTAATATTTTATTTATTTCAGGTATTTACTTTATATAGCACTGACAGCACTTTACAGATGTATTGTATTGCCCTCAAATTCTTTATACTTCTAACATGTACAGTAGGCATTTTTTTTTTTAGGCTGTACATACCTTATAATCTATATTTGTAATCCGGCTTCCGGGTACTCACTCCCGCGGGAGTAGGCGTTTTCCAAGCTGAGCCGCAATGTAATCTGGGAGTTCGCCCAGATGATTGATGTCCTTCAGAAAATGTTCCCCCGGCGTAAGGCGCCCCCCCGTATTGCGTAGGCGCGTCACGAGAGTCACGGAGTTTCCGAAAGGAGACGAACATGTAGAGCTGCGAGTCAGCTCTATACGGCGCCTGCGCAGTCATTTCTACACGGCTCCTAGTCGGTGCGCAGGCGACGTGTAGAGCTAAATCACGGCTCTACATGTTCGGCTCCTTTCGGAAACTCTGTGACTCTCCTGACTCGCCTACGCAATACGAGGGGGGGGGGGGCGGCCTTATCCACCGGGGGGGGGAACATTTTCTGAAGGACATCAATCATCTGGACGAACTCCCAGATTACATTGCGGCTCAGCTTGGGCTGCCGTTCCTTCAAATATCTCCTAAACGGTGGACGCTTAGGATATAGTTACAGTACCTATAGGTAAGCCTCATTCTAGGCTTACCTATAGGTACAAAGAATACAGGAAGGTTTACTTCCTCTTTAAAGTAGGAATTAAACCCCATTGCAGTGTATGGCACTCATGTAGCAAGGAAGATGCAGAAAAGTAATGGAGGAACAATTTGGCAGTTTGGCAGTTTTCCCGTCGGAAAAACTGTGAGGGAGCATAGACACGGCCGGGATTCCCGGGCAAAAGCTCTCCTCGCAGTTTTCCCGTCAGAAACCCGTGTCCAATCAGAACTTTTTTCGTTTTTAGATAGAATGGAGATGAGTTATAACCCTTGTCTGGTTTTTGTATTGATATCCCTGGTTTGGTTGGAGAGATTTCCCTCTCAGTTCCTGTCCTGTTGGCAACGTTTTACCAAACAGGTAGTGAGAGGAACTCTCTAACAGCAACACGTCTATAGGGTAGAGTGAGGGCAGGCTAGAACCACTTATTTTAGTTGGAAAGTCCAAGCATGTGGTTCCCCATGAAGAAGTAAGAGAATTGTGCCCACTCTGGTGAACCTTTTGGGGCAGGACCTGGGCTAAGGGGAAAAGTAAGGAGGCAGTTAGTACTAAAACTCGTGAAGTGGCTGTGGTCTCCAGAGAAACAACCTGCTAATGGGAACTTGGGCTCAAGTGTGACAGGCATAGGTGTAGCTTCCGCAGCAGAAGCTCTGTTGGAGGAAATAGCAGGGTCAAGAGATTGTAAGAAACAACAGATGACAGGCCACTCTTAGCGTCATTAGTGTCTGCTGATGCACCTTGGAAAATCAGGACTAAACTGGAAATATCTGAACTTAGCAGAAAAGTGAGAAAGGGTGAACAAAGTTAGAGACGAGCAATGCCTGAACGGAGCTGGACAGAGCTGTAACAAGCAAGTGAAATAGGCTGGAAACAGGAAAATTCTTCTTTGTAGCATGCTGGCAGGGGGAAGGCTTTTTTACTCAGGCTGTGGTTGCTTTTCTTTAAAAAAAAAACTGTGAGGCCCCGTACACACGACCGAGTTTCTCGGCAGAATTCAGCCAGAAACTCGATCAGAGCCGTATTCTGCCGAGAAACCCGGTCGTGTGTACACTTTTGGCCCGAGGAAGCCGACGAGGAACTCGTCGAGCCAAATAGAGAACATGTTCTCTATTTCCTCGTTAGTCAATGGGGAAACTTGGCTCGCCGAGGTCCTCGGTGGCTTCACAAGGAACTTGACGAGCAAAACGATGTGTTTTGCTCGTCGAGTTTCTCGGACATGTGTACGGGGCCTGAGACTTTCCACAACAGTTTTTTCGCACATAGAGTTTATCAAGCTGATTCAAAACATAGGTTCATATTGGCTTTAATCTCTTGCCATCAAAAATTAAAGGTATAGAACAATCAGTAGCCTTATTTTATACTAACATCTGACTTTGTCATCTAACTTATAACCTGAGCAAAAATAGTCCTATTCTATGCTGCTCATACTTCCTGTGCCCACGGAAATAATGTTTTCTAGAATTTCCCTGTGTAGAACACTATAGAGAGAGGTGGTAATAACACTTTGACCATACAACCATCAGTTAACAGTGAAGACACAATTATCTGTGTATATAGAATGACAACTATTTCCTTTACTCAAGCTCATACTGCATATTATGATAACAGTAAAAAAAAAAAAAATAAAACACAACAGTATTTTAAATTACATTTAGTTATACATAGCAATTTAATCAGATTATTGTAGCACCACAACCGTGAAGCACGCTAGAAGATGGGCAAGCCTTCCGAGTCCAATACCTCTGACACCCTGGGTTCGGACCTACTTCAAATGACAATGCAATTACACAGACACCAGACTGCGTGTCACCAGACAAAGTGTTTCCTAGTTAAAGCTTTAGCGCAAAGAAGTGGAATAAAGGTTTCTGCAAGCACTGCCTTTTGAGGGTGTATAGAGGGTGGGATCACCAATCCTGATGATACCAGGCTCAAAGGAATAGGAAATCCCGGTGATAGGCCTCAGTAGAATCTGTCACCAGGGAAGGATGCCTGAACGTATACCTTACGATGCTGGGATTCAGCGGGACCTATGTCAATGACAATGAGAGTGACCCCCGGCGATCACTCAGCCAACAGGAAACAGGAAGATGGGTATCCACTCCCACATCCGCTGAAGGCTCTCCACACTGACTGGGCCACTGCACTCTATGTGACCCTCCAGATCCCTGCTACAGGCTGAAGGTTGTGGTCCCAAGAGAATGACTTCTCCCCAGGTCAGGCTATATATATCCTCTCGCCGCATTCTGCTCTCACTCCAGTCAGCTGGAAATTGTAGTCCACAATGGTCTGACTCCAGTGTAAACTTGGTTTCTCGGCCAACATGTCCCAAGATCCTTCACGCTCTTCTCAGATCTTGCTCACTCTGCATTCAGGAAGTGACAATACAGTGTCCAAGCTGAGTACTAGAGGGAAACAGACTCAGGCCTCGTACACACGACCGAGGAACTCGACGGGCGAAACACATCGTTTTGCTCGTCGAGTTCCTTGTTAGGCTGTCGAGGAACTCGGCGAGCCAATTTTCTCTATTCCCGTCAAGGAAAAAGAGAACATGCTCTCTTTTTGGCTCGACGAGTTCCTCGACAGTTTCCTCGTCGAAAAATGTACACACGACTGGTTTTTGCTGAGAAACTCGGTCTTGTGTACGAGGCCTAACTGTGGCTGATGTTGAAGAATATCCCCCTGATGACACAGGCAAGTTAGCCAGCCCCAGCTACACTAATGTACAAAAAATTGTATCAGCGTTAAAGTTTTATTGTTTTTGTTTTTATAAAGCCGTAAGTACAAGGGAATAGCGTTTTAGCTAGTTACATATGCAGACTGTACTTCTTTCTTAGGAATGCAGTGTTGCAGTTGTACATTTTTGATAATTATCTCATTAAAACTGAACTAGATTGCATCTGTCTAATGTAAAACAATAAACTGTATACAAAACTGCAGGGAAAAAAAAGAGATCATGTTTTCCTTTTTCCCGCCGGGATTCCCGGCGGTTTTTACCCTGGCAGTTTTCCTATGGGAAACACTGCGGTGGAGAATACACACGACCGGGATTCCCGACCAAAGGTCTCATGGCAGATTTCCTGTTGGGAAATCCGGTCGTGTGTAGGGAGAAAAAGTTACCGAGCAGGTTCTCGGTTTTCCCCCTCGGGTTTCCCAACACAGTCATGTGTACGAGGCATTACATGCATGCAGTTGTTTTGAACTGGTTGATCATCATCAGTACAAGATATGTGGTTGTAGCGTAGCCTGCATGCATATTGGTGGTGTGGATTGTGGAATAGCATGCTGACTTTCCCCGCTCTGCACCAAGCTCACCCCCCAGTTGTGTATTGTGCGTCTATTTTTTGCTTTTATAATGGCTTCAGCAAAGAAGCATGGTGGCTTAGTAGTTAGCACTAAAATCTTGCAAAACAGAAGTCCTGGTTACAAAATCCCACTGGTGACTCTGTGTGGTGTTTTTAACCACTTAAGCCCCGGACCAAAATGCAGATAAAGGCCCAGGCCAGGTTTTGCGATTCGGCACTGCGTTGCTTTAACAGACAATTGCGCGGTCGTGCGACGTGGCTCCCAAACAAAATTGACGTCCTTTTTTCCCCACAAATAGAGCTTTCTTTTGGTGGTATTTGATAACCTCTGCGGTTTTTATTTTCAGCGCTATAAACAAAAATAGAGCGACAGTTTTAAAAAAAAATCAATATTTTTTACTTTTTTCTATAATAAATATCCCCCAAAAATATATAAAAAAAAATTTGTTCCTCAGTTTAGGCCGATACG
This sequence comes from Rana temporaria, assembly GCF_905171775.1. NCBI lineage: Eukaryota > Metazoa > Chordata > Amphibia > Anura > Ranidae > Rana > Rana temporaria. The sequence continues at coordinate 103,163,605 of NC_053492.1, forward strand.
TATTCTTCTACATATTTTTGGTATAAAAAATCGCAATAAGCGCAAAATTGATAGCGTTTACAAAATAGGGGATAGTTTTATTGCATTTTTATAATTATTATTTTTTTTACTATTAATGGTGGCGATCAGCGATTTTTTTCGTAACTGCGACATTATGGCGGACACTTCGGACAATTTTGACAAATTTTTGGGACCATTTTCACAGCAAAAAATGCATTTAAATTGCATTGTTTATTGTGAAAATGACAGTTGCAGTTTGGGAGTTAACCACAGAGGGCGCTGAAGGAGTTATGTTTCACCTAGTGTGTGTTTACAACTGTAGGGGGGTGTGGCTGTAGGTCTGACATCATCGATTGTGTCTCCCTATAAAAGGGATGACACGATCGATGACGGAGCCACAGTGAAGAACGGGGAAGCCGTGTTTACATACTGCTCTCCCCGTTCTTCACGTGCGGAGACGGATCGCGAGGGGGTGGCTAGAAACGAATAGCCGCCCCCCTCATCCTGTATCGCTCTCAGACGATTTCCGACCGCTGCATGTACCGGGGGGGTCCCGATCTAGGCAGGGACGTACATGTACGCCCATCTGCCTGTACGTGCCATTCTGTGGACGTAAATGTACATGCGGCGGTCGTTAGGTGGTTAATGTACACCATGTCTGTGCGTGGTTTCTGCCCATTCTCCAAAAAAATGTAAAGCTGAAGTCCAGGTATGGATTATTTGGATAGATACATTGGTCCAGCATGGAACCTGGAAATCACTGTAGTAAGCAATAAAGCAATCACATTTAAGCATTCTCTGATTGGACAAGGTGGAGATTGTGACATCGCTGCCCCGTCTCTCCACTTCATCCAATCACAGAACACTTTTTATTGATTGCAAAAATGCAAAGTGTTATCTGAATGGTGCCCATTCCCAGCAAGCGACTCCTTGCGTTCACTATGCAGCCAGGCAGCTGCGTAGCATGGGACCAAGAAGCTAGCAGTGATCACTGTAGTAGCAGTGCCTACTATAGCGATTTCCAACTAACACAGGGATCGGCTAGGTATAGTATATATAGAATATAGGTCAATATATGCAAACAAATCTATAGATAGCAGAGATTTGTCCTCTCACCATTTTATCTAAATCTGTAAAGTTCTATGTCAAGAATTACTGTCACTGAACTCGCAGTGCTAAAATACACATTAAACCAGTATTAAACCCAAAAGCAAATCACAGGCGTGAGGAGGGGGTGTAAACTACTACTAAGTGTGGTGCCGATCCCCTCTACTGCCCAGGCTTCCCCTCCTGCTTGTTGGCCCCCCCACCCTGCAGTGCTGCTGGCTTCCCTCCTCTCCCCCCGGCTGCTGCGGGGGATGTTTCAGGATGGAGAGCGGAGGAAGGGGCTAGTAAATATGTAATTAACCAGCCCCTTCCTTTTCTAAATGAACACAGTGAACACACTCGCTCACTGTGTCCATTCATAACTAAAGCATAGTAAACGGTGTTTGTTATTCTTCAGTTTGTGAATGTGCAGGAAGCCACTCCCCATCCATTCACTGAGGCTGCAGAGAAAGGCATGTGTGTTGGGGCTTTTGGATGCATACCCCAATGCAATAGGATAAGCACAGCTATGATGCAATTATTTAATAAATTGCAGCTCCCCAATGTTTGGTTGTGATGGGTGCATTCATTTTCTCTTTATAGACTTTGCTTCCTTTATTTTCATCTCTATTTATTTTGCATGAAAACAAAGACCAGACAAACTTTGCTAAGTACTTTTCACTTTTAATCAAATGTATTTTACTGTTGGTTATACTCTTTTTTTTGTTTTGTTTTTTTTTATAAATATTTTCTTGCATCATTTTCCTTTTCTTTTTATCAACTGCTTGCCGCCCCGCTCCTGCAGATATACTGTGGGGGGTGGCACAGGTAGGCTCAGTCACGTATATACAGTATCTCACAAAAGTTAGTACACCTCTCCCATTTTTGTAAATATTTTATTATATCTTTTCATGTGACAACACTGAAGAAATAACACTTTGCTTCAATGTAAAGTATTGAGTGTACAGCTTGTATAACAGTGTAAATGTGCTGTCCCCTCAAAATAACTCAACACAGCCATTAATGTCTAAATCCTTGGAAACAAACATGAGTACACTCCTAAGTGAAAATGTCCAAATTGGGCCCAAAGTGTCAATATTTTATGTGGCCACCATTATTTTCCAGCACTGCCTTAACCCTCTTGGGCATGGAGTTCACCAGAGCTTCACAGGTTGCCACTGGAGTCCTCTTTCACTCCTCCATGATGACATCACAGAGCTGGTGAATGTTAGAGACCTTGCGCTCCTCCACCTTCCATATGAGGAAGCCCCACAGATGCTCAATAGGGTTTAGGTCTGGAGACATGCTTGGCCAGTCCATCACCTTTACCCTCAGCTTCTTTAGCAAGGCAGTGGTCGTCTTGGAGGTGTGTTTGGGGTTGTTATCATGTTGGAATACTGCCCTGCGGCCTAGTCCCTGATGGGAGGTTATCATGCTCTGCTTCAGTATGTCACAATACATTATGGCGTGGGGGGTCCCCTCCGAATCCATACTAGGTCCATGCCATTTTTTTCACAATTTTTTTTTTGTCTGCAATTATGTTTTTTACATTTACCTGACAGCTGATGACTCATTGGTTGTTATAGACATGCTTTCCGGCCCCCTCTTTAGCAATTTACAGGGTGTTCAAAGAGATGAAAAAAGATACATTTTTAAACGCAAAATGCATGAAAACTGCATGCAAAAATGCATTACAAACAAGGGTTTAAAAATGCAAAACGTGTCTGAAAAACCCATCAAGTGCAACCGCATAGATGTGAATGAACCTAGCCTTAATATTAATGTTGCTTACTTCTGTTTGTCTCTATTGCCTAGCCCTAGACGAGGCTGTTGCTCTTACTGGGGTTGTGTTAGTGGAATGTTGCTGCCACCTAGTGACAGCAATATCACAGTGCATCCTGCACAAAGAAGTGCTTACAGCCTGCAGTGTCGCATCATGTCATCAGAAATAGAGTGAAAGGAGCTGGGCAGCAGTTCCACAATAACCAGAGTAAAGAAAAGAAATGGTAAATGCCTTCCTGTCAGTAGCTCGTATCTGGGAAATAGGTAACTGTTGCTTACAAGCCACAGAGAACTCTGAACAGCCACTGAGCCAGTAAGAACGAAATTGCTAGTAAAATCAAGCAGTCCTCAACCTCTTCAGCTGATACCAAAGCCTGAAATTTAATTTTCTGGTAAATGGAGTCATTAGTTATATTTGTTTACATGAAGGGTGAGATAATTACTCATAAAGTTGCTATGACTGCAGGACAATACAATGATAAAATCGTAAATAATGCATTTCCCTGCCTAAATTATTTAAAGAATATGCAAACCCAACATTCCTGATATGTGCTTGTTGTACCACCGTGTACTTGTATGAGAAAGTATCCTGATCTCTTTTTATTGCTTCCTTTGTGTGAAATCCCTGGTGTTCCTGCCAATCGATCTGCTTTCCTATTAAAAACTGACCACACTAAGCAGGAGAGCACTGTGTGGTAAGTTCTCTAGCTATAATGGGAACTCAACCTGCTCTCCTTCACACTAAACCCAACCTTGTGCGGACCTAACGGAGGGGGATATTGCACACAATCCGGTGGCTGCAGACACTGGGATTGTGTGTGAATCTGACAGGCATGGATAGTAGTTGAGGGGATGGATAGTAGTTGAGGGGATGGATAGTAGTTGAGGGGAGGAGCGAAAGGGCGTCACTTGCAGACTGGAAGACTGGAAATTGTAGGAGGAACGTCCCTCCCTCACGCCCTGGTGAAGATCTCTGTACCACTTAAGGACCTTGCCTGTTTTTCAGACTCTGTGTTTACAACTTTAAAAAAGATTTTTTTTGCTATAAAATTACTTAGAACCCCCAAACATTATATATTTTTTCTAACACCCTAGAGAATAAAATGGCGTCATTGCAAAACATTTTTTCACACCGTATTTGTGCAGCAGTCTTGCAAGCGCACTTTTTTTAATTAAAAATAAGACAACAGAAAAGTTATCCCAATTTTTTTTATATTGTGAAAGATAATGTTACGCCGAGTAAAATGATACCCAACATGTCACACTTCAAAATTGTGCCCACTCGTGGAATGGCGCCAAACTTTTACCATTAAAAATCTCCATAGGCGACGTTTAAAAAATTCTATAGGTTGCATCTTTTGAGTTACAGAGGAGGTCTAGGGCTAGAATTATTGCTCTCGCTCTAACGATTGCGGTGATACCTCACTTGTGCGGTTTGAACACCGTTTTCACATGCGGGTGCTACTCACGTATGTGTTTGCTTCTGCGCGCAAGCTCGTCGAGACAGGGCGCTTTAACAAAAAAAATATGTTGTTTTCTTATTTATTTTAATTGATTTTATTAAATTTTTCACTGTTTTAAAAAAAAATGGGTCACTTTTATTCCTATTACAAGGAATGTAAACATTCCTTGTAATAGAAAAAAAGCATGACAGGTCCTCTTAAATATGAGATCTGGGGTCAAAAATGACAACAGAAAAATGTGCCTTTATGAAGCATGGGAGGAAGTGAAGTTTTGATGTCGCTTCCGCCCTGCTATGCTATGGAGACGGGTTGGGGCCATCTTGCCCTCACTTGTATCCCAGCCAAGCAGGAAGAAGGACCCGACGGCTGCGGTAAGCGGCGGAGGGCGCGGGAGAGAGGCGGGAGGGGGCCCCTCTTTCGCCGCTGATAACGGTGATCTCACGGGGAATGCGCCGCGGAGACCACCGTTATCGTTTACAGGACCGCTCACTGAAAATAAGGATATCTCGGTTGTGGCAGCAGCTGCTGCCGTTACCGCGATATCCATCTTTAAAATGCCAACGTATATATACGTGAGCGGGTCCTTAAGTGGTTAAGGTTCCTGAAGGGGATGGTTGCTGGCGGTTGGGGTCCTTGACAAGGGTATAAAACATGAAGTATATTGATGAAACGGTGGGACCCATCTAAGGTATGGAGCCCTCCGGTTGGTCTTGTTAAGTCTAGACTGACCTGGTAGTTAAGGTGGTAGGGGTCTCTGGCTAGTTAGGGTAGTCCTCGGGGCGGTGTTTGTTGTGGGAGATGGTGTCGTCAAGGATCTGTAACCATTTTTTGAGCTGGAGTATTTACAAAATGTTTTATGTTCAATTATGGTTTTTGCTTTAATAAAAAGGCTGAAGCGGCCATTTAACTCCAACGCAGTGTCGGTGTCGTTATTGAAGATAAAGGGGAAGGTAGGGTACAGGTTTGAGTTATATGGTAGCAGGTGTTATCTGAACTACCTTAGTGATGAGTCCATAGCAGGGAATTTCCTATCCTCATTCCAATCTTTTTTAAGAGCTTGTGTCAATGGAATCAGGTTGATATCAGAATACGACACTTCAAGGAACATTGATGTGTGTGTTTGACCTCCTTCTAACCTGCATTTGACCCACGTCAACCGGGTTTTGCATTCCAATACAACACAACCCAAATGAAGTGAACAAAGGCTCATTGAGTAGGGAAAGAAAGTCCTAAAAGGACATCACAGCAAAACCCTGTAGGCGGTGTATGACATCCTCAGCCCGGGCTCCAACCAGGTCATGCCTTAAGTTCAAATTTCAACTGAATGCATTTTCTTTCAAATTCGATTTTTTTTCCTAAAGATCTTAAAGTGAAACTTAACACACATATATATATTGTACATTATCCACTCTCTTTCTCTATGTGGAATATGTTACTATAAATAAGTGCCCTCTTCTTTTCTATTCGATATACAGTTGTCACATGACACAGCTCTTTCCCAGCCTGTCTGCAGGGAAACTGTGGCAGGAGGAGCTTCTAGTCCTCTGTGACTGGTCACATGTTCAAAATTCAAAGGAAAAGTCCTGCCAGCAGCTTCTTTGAAGCGCATTAGGAGCGCTGAACTCACTGCTACCTAATGTGCTCCTTCCTTTTAAAATCAATGGGCAGCGCCGCCATACCGCCAACAATACGCCGATGTAGCCGTGCAATGCAGGCATATTAACCCTTTCTCAGGCTGCTAGCCGGGGTTAAAAGCGCCCTGCTAGCGGCCAAATTGTGCCGCAAATCCGACAGTAAAATAGCGCGTTTTACCACTATTTTACCGCCGACACTATGGGCAGTGTGAAAGGGGTCTTAAAATAATATGGAGGTAAAACCTCCATCAAGATGTATTATCCCAAATCCTTAGCTGAATTGGGGACATGAACAGAAGGAGGAGATAGAGAGCAGCAGGATCAACCAGGTTTTTTGCAGAATACAGAAAACTAATCTCATAGTGACAGAGTGAACAGTGTATGAACAGCATGTAATACACCATTTATTGATAGTTTTTATTGATGTGGGTTTAATGACACTTTAAAGTAAACCCACACAAAAATTGTTCCCTTTTGGTTTGCTAAATATACGATTGGAAGAGTTTTGGTATTATTATTATACAGGATTTATATAGCGCCAACAGTTTGTGCAGAGGGGGGACAGTACAATTACAATACAGTTCAATACATAAGGGACAGGAGGGGCCCTGTTTGTCGAGCTTACCATCTAAAGGGAGGGGGAGGTGGTACAAAAGGTAATAGATACGGGGATGATCTGATGGAGGGCACAGTTCTTAGGTGGAGGTGGGATAGTCTTCCCTGAATAAGTGAGTTTTCAGGGATTGCATGAGGTCTTAGGAGGAGCAAAAAGGACCATTCGGGTGATATCTGCAGATGAGGTTAGTGATGTAGCTGGGGGCGATGTTGTGGATAGCCTTATATGTTGTGCTTTGCATTTTATATGGTGGGGTAGTAGAAGTCAGTGATGGGACTGGCAGAGAGGGGCAGGAGTCACAGATTGGTTAGTAAGGTGCATTAGTCTAGCAGCTATCAGTATCAGTTTTGGTATAACGGGTGATGCAAAAAAACAGCTAATCTTGTTAGAAATTCAGAGAGGACCTTTGTCCTCAGCACATATACTGTTATCTCAAAAAATCTGTTTAACCCTCCCAGTTTTTTTATTGGCCTACACATTTTGTAACTTTTATGTTGTAGAGATCCGAGAGTGGGAGTGGTCGAACAGTTTAGCAAAGGGCAGGGCTGACACCACTCAATCCACAAAAAAAGCTGTCAGCCTACAACAGGAACTGAGTTCATTTCTTAGGCCCCATACTCACGACCAAACATGTCTGCTGAAACTGGCCCGCAGGCCAGTTTCAGCAGACATGTTTGGTCGTGTGTGGGCGCGAGCGGGGCCGAATTCCAGCAAACATTTGCCCGCCGGGCCTTTTCCCAGCAGACAAATATTCCTGGACTTGTTTTAAAACAGTCCGATGGAATTCTGCCCGCTCGGACATGTACGGTCGTCAGTACAGACCTACCGTACATGTCCAGGCGCCCGCCGTCCCTCGCATGCGTCGAATGACTTTGACGCATGCGTGGAAGCATTTTAAAGGCGGGCCGCCCACGTCGCCGCGTCATTGTCGCGGCGACACCGCGTCATCGACGCGGCGACACCGCGGACACGCCCCGCGTATTGTTTACGCGCGGACTTCTGTACGATGGTGTGTACAACCATCGTACAGAAGCCCTCTGGCAGACATGTATGGTGAAAACGGTCCGACGGACCGCTTTCACCATACATGTTTGTCCGTGTGTACCCGGCCTAACAGATATTTGTCAGTACCTGCAGGGTCGTTAAAGGGAATGTGCGTGTATTGTCAGAGATACACTGTTAATGTGTTTTGTTTCATTTGCTTTACAAATTCTCTCACAGGCAGTTCCCAGCATACTGAAAAGTCTGCATAACCAGCTTTACAGACTAGCCACTTCTGAATTCCCATTATTACTCAGTTGGTGAGTTTTATAATACAAGAATAGGAGAAGTAACCTTGAGACTATAAATAGGATTCCAACCAGCTATAGAACACACACAAAGTAGCAACATGCACATTGTAAAATGCATACTTAATACACTTAGGTAGGGAGATGACATCATTCTTAACATGGAGTTTTTTGTCTTTTATTAGGTCTTGTAAGGTCCTTACTGTATTTGTTAGTCTCTGCCCACATTGTCCCCACTAGATAACATATGTACGGTATATCAAAAAATATTATGCTCCAGGGCATATTACTAAGGGACTATAGCTGCTTTCATCGAACAGGGAGACTCAATAAACTGGAATCATATCACGGAAGAAAACTCAGCATGCCCTAAAATCCATTTAAGACCGGCTCTTATTTTGCTGTCAGCCACTTAAACCAGTGGGGGTTCTCCCGCCGCATACACTTTTAATGAAAACTGATATTTTTAATGAAATTGTGTACACATGTGGCTTGTCACTGTAGCACCTTAGAAGTTCCAAAATAATGTTGTTTGGCTGTATATCTTTATATTTGGGATTTGGTGCTTACATTTAATAAAGTCTTTATCTTAGCCAAACGGTCTAGTTTGAGTTGCTCTCTACAAAGCAGGAGACCCCCAGAGATGGTGGTCCCCCCAGCTTTGGAAACCTATATACAGGAGTGCCAAACCAACATTTTGAGTTTGCATAAAGCTTTTTGATTGATTCAAGTGACAACAGGAGAACAAAAATCAACTAATCCATTTCAGGGGACAAACAATCTCTTTGATCAGGGCTATAAAAGATACAAAAAATAAAAGTGATATATGGAAAACGTTAATACAAATGTTGATAAAACAGATCAATAACATCAATAGTAAATTTCATTATATGGAAAAATGTACAGTACTACCTAATTCATAAAATGTCTGCTAGAGGGCGTAAGAACCTGAATTAAAATGCAATCTTCACAAAATAAAAGATACACATAATATATAATATAAATTATAATATAAATTATTATAACTTTGTATATAAAATATACAAAAAGCCTATGGGAGTATAAGGCCTCGTACACACGACCGAGGAACTCGTCGTAAATGAAACATCGTTTTCCTCAACAAGTTCCTTGTTAGGCTTGTCGAGAAACTTGACAAGCTTTCTTTGCGTACACACTGTCAAGACAAAATCTAGTCGTTCTCAAACGCGGTGACGTAAAACACGTACGACGGCACTATAAAGAGGAAGTTTGATTCCACTGGCGCCACACTTCTGAGCATGTGCAGGTTTCTAAGCATACACACGAATGTGTTTCTCGTCGAAAACCAGCCCGACGAGGAACACGATGAGGAAATTGAGACTCCCGACGAGAAAAAAGAAGACTTGTTCTCTTTTTTTCTCATCGAGTTCCTCGACAGTTTTCTCGATGAAAAACATACACACGACTGTTTTCCTCAGGGAAAAAAAGCTCTGCCACCAAGTTTCTGTTGAGGAAAACGGTTGTGTGTACGAGACGAGGCCTTAGCGTTCAGTGAATGGAGGACAGGCAGATAAATAACAGGATCCACCTCCTCTAATCATGGATCACTTGGCATTATGGGAAAGTATACTACAAGTTTTATGAATAGAGGGGGCGGGTGGAAGGAGCAGGGAAGCAGCACAAGCTTTTTAACAATGTGACATGACACAACCTAATCATAGCAGTGGCAATCCTTCATCCCTAATATATGTTTAAACAAAAAAGGAAGAGGAAAGAATGGGACTTTATATGAGGCATGTCACATAGTTACATAGAAGGTGAAGTTGGAAAAAGTCCATCAGGTCCAACCTATGTGTGTGATTATACGTCAGTATTACATTGTATATCCCTGTATGTTGTGGTAGTTCAGGTGCTTATGTAATAGTTTTTTGAAACTATCGATGCTCCCCGCTAAGACCACCACCTGTGGAAGGAAATTCCACATCCTTGCCGATCTTACAGTAAAGAACCCTCTTTTTTTTAATTTTAATGAGTGGCCACGTGTCTTGTTAAACTCCCTTTCATTAAAAAGTTTTATCCCTATTGTGTCACCAGTGGGGTAGATTCAGGTAGGACTTACGCCGACGTATATCGAGATACGCCGCGTAAGTGTAAATGTGCGCCGTCGTATCTTTGCACCGTACCCACAGAACTAGATACGCCTGAAAATAGGCTTCTCCCGACCGACGTAACTTTTCCCCGCCGGCGGAGCGTGGGCGCATATTTACGCCGAACGTATCTGGAGCACCCATTGATTTTGTATGCAAATATACAAATGAGGGAGATCCGCTGATTCACGAACATACGCGTGACCGGCGCAGGCTACGCGCGGTGCGCATAAGTTGTACGCCTGGCCTAAAGTTACCCCTCATAAAGCAGGGGTTAATTTTGCACCAGACTTGCACAAGTCAGCTGGAGAGCAGCTTCAGCAGCACCATTACGGACGAGCTGAGCAACCACACTTGCAGGACAACACATGGCAGCCGTGGTCCCAGCACTACTAATGGGTCCACTGCCACGTAGGAGGGCACGGAGGAGGGCACGGGAGAGGATATACCGAACACGCATGAACGTCTTTGGCATGGGTGATTTGGAAGTGTATCGCATCTTCAGATTCAGTCCTGAAGCCATCCAGGAACTAGCCACAACCCTGCATGATGACATCACCAGCAAGACACACCGCTCACATGCAGTGCAGCCACTAGTCAAGGTACTGGCAACACTCCATTTCCTTGCAAGTGGATCTTTTCAGCGTACAAGTGGAGTAGTGGCTGGGATGTTACAATCCACAATGAGCAGATGCGTGCACCAGGTTGTCCCCGCAATCCTCAGACGCATGGCCCACCACATCATCAAACCCACCCAGGAGCACCTGCGGCATAAGGCAATGGCGGATTTCTTCAGAATTGCAGGATTCCCACGCACTGTGGGGGCCATTGATTGCACCCATGTGGCACTACGGCCCCCCGTGACACAGAGCACATATACCGCAATCGTAAGCATTGGCATTCCATCAACGTACAGGTGATAGCCGATGCCCAATGCCTCATATGGCACGTCCGTGCCAAACACCCAGGGTCCAGCCACGACAGCTACATATACTGTACCGTCAAAGCAGCATCCCAATGGAATTTAAACAGAACGTGTACAGGGACAGCTGGCTGGTTGGTGAGTGACATGGGAGTCGGGCATGACTGTCCGACCCCATGATGCACACATCACGAGGGGCACATGCACGACTAACATCCTCCTGTCTTTTCCCTTCTAGGTGACGCGGCATATGCACTTGGGCCCCATCTCATGACTCCATTCCGGGATCCAGAAACCAGAGGAGAGCAAAAATACAATGATGCGCACACACACGTACCCGTGCAGTGGTGGAACGCACATTTGGCCTCCTGAAGTCCCGTTTCCGATGCCTGGATAAGTCCGGGGGGACCCTGTTGTATTCCCCAAACTTTGTGTGCCAGATCATCGGGGCATGTTGCATTCTGCACAACTACGCCATGAGAAAGGGCCTGGAGATTGACCTACGTGATGACCTGACCCCCGAACCACACAGTCCCCCCCTAACCGAGGCTACCCCGTCTGCTGAGGGAAGAGCAGTCAGGAGATGCCTCGTGGTAGGCATGTTTGCACGTTAAACACACACATTCATCATGGCACAAGGAGAATGCACGCATGCACACCACTGTGCACACCACTGTGGTCCCTAGCACACACCCCACATCCACATCACATTGGATTAGCCCAAGTCCACCATGCAGGACTTGGGAGCAGCAACGCCACGGCAAGGCTCCAATTATGTTGCTGACCATTCATACCACATTCAGACGGTCGTGGGGATCACTCCCCAACAACCGAGGGTGACACCCCTTACTGTCAGGAGTGTCACCCCCCACATTCACACACCAGTCACACTGTAGCCTGCACTACTGATCTTGTGCAGTATTAAAATAAAAAAAAACGCTCCTCACCGGAGATAAAAAAAAACGCTCCTCACCGGAGATAAAATTAAAAAAAACGCTCCTCACCGGAGATAAAATAAAAATAAATCTCCTCACCGGAGATGAACAAAAAATAAATTAAATAATCAATTGCCCCGTCGTGGGCTCTGCCTGGTGCCCCGTCTTTGCCTCCTCACTTGCCTGGGGGCAACTTCAGGTGGGGGTGGGGCATCATCTGGGACTCCTCCTCAAGTCTCCCACTCAATGCAGGTTCTGGCTGCCTGCCCTCCAACGCCACCGCTATGCAGGTGAGCACCGCGGTGGTCTCAGCGTGCATCCGCAGCTGGTGAGTGGTGTTGTTATTGTGTTGTCGCCTCAGGTGCCTCACCTCTGCCATATTGGCCTTAACAGCCACTGTGAGTCTCTTGACCTCAGACACCAGGCGGGAGGTCGTGGCCTGCAGCTCCCCAACACATGTTGCCACTGCTGCAGAATTGGCGCTGATATCCCCCAAAGACTCTGTTATCTGTGCCGAGGAGGCCAGGCTGTCTGCAACCCGCTTTATGTCCCGTGCAACAGCACCCACATGCTGGGTCTGGCAGGCCTGATCCCTCGCAAGGGTTTCCTGGATGGCCTCTGGAACCCCTCTCATTTTTTTGGTGGCCTTCCTGGGGGAAGGAGAGGCTTGGGGACGTGCATATGGGGAGGCCCGTGTGGAGCTTCCCCTGATGGAGGAGGAGGGTTGGGAGGGTTCACTGATGGGGGAGGAGGGTTGTGAGGGTCCCATGATGGGGGAGGAGGGTTGAGAGGGTTCAGGGATGGGGGAGGAGGGTTGAGAGGGTTCAGGGATGGGGGAGGAGGGTTGAGAGGATTCAGGGATGGGGGAGGAGGGTTGAGAGGGTTCAGGGATGCTGGGATTTTCCTCAAGAATAAAAATGGCATCCTCCAGGTCCCTGTGCTCCTCCTCTACTTCCTCCAGGGGCACTCTCAACCCTGGATGGCGTGGGTCGCCCTGCAGCCGACGACGGCCCAGCTCCCTCCTGCACATCTGTGGATGACACAAAGCATTCACATTTTGGTGGACCCACACACTTGTCACATGTAACCCTTCCACCCCCTCACATGCTACACACCGTATAGGAGATTAAACACACTTACCTGTCCTCAAGGCCTGGTGTCCGGAGTCGTACCCCTCCATGCCCTCCACCTGCTCACGCTGCAGGCATTGTGCAATCAACTCGTCCTCCGGGGTCAACCGCACAGTACGGGGTGGTCCTCCTCCTGTGCCCCTGGCATGACTTGCTATTGCACCCAGCTTTTCCCGGACCTTCCTTTTAAGATCATTGATCTTCTTTTGGATGTCTTGTGTGGTCCTGGTGGCATTGCCCACGGCACTGACCTGCAGGCTGAGCTCCGTCAGGATCTCCTTTTTGTGTGCCTTGCTTGTTTGGTTAGTGGTTACTGAGGGTACCATGGAGAAACTTATTATGTTCCAGTATGCCCACAACAATAATTACCCTCTACTCCGGGCAATAGTTTCTCTTCCTCCGATCCTTCTTCTTGGTATTTGCACCAGCTGCCATTGCCTAACAAAAGTACTTTCCCTATAAGGGGGGGAAAAATCAGGATGTACTTTTGCGCCGGACGGGCGCATGTCTGGGCGTATTTATAGGCGTAGTTGTGAGCATGCGCACAGGGGAGCGATCATACGTCCACTTCACTGCGCATGCTCCGTTCAGAATACGCCGGGTGTATATCATTACTCCACGTTCCGACCATCATTTGCATAAGGTCACACCCACTTACACTTACGCCGACAAAATTAAGTTACGCCGGCGCAACGTTAGGAGCAAGTGCATTGTGAATACTGTACTTGCCTCTCTGATATACGCCGGCGTATCGCAAATGAGATGCGATACGCCTGTATAAAGATGCGCCAATCTACCTGAATCTACCCCAGTATGTTTTTTTGTAAATTGAAATCATATCCCCTCTCAAGCGTCTCTTCCCCAGAGAGAATAAGTTCAGTGCTCGCAACTTTTCCTCATAACTAATATCCTCCAGACCCTTTATCAGCTTTGTTGGCCTTCTTTGTACTCGCTCCATTTCCAGTACATCCTTCCTGAGGACTGGTGCCCAGAACTGGACAGCATACTCTAGGTGCGGCCGGACAAGAGTCTTGTAGAGCGGGAGAATTATCGATTTATCCCTGGAGTTGATCCCCTTTTTAATGCATGCCAATATTCTGTTTGCTTTGTTAGCAGCAGCTTGGCATTGCCTGCCATTGCTGAGCCTATCATCTACTAGGACCCCCAGGTCCTTTTCCATCCTGGATTCCCCCAGAGGTTCTCCCCACAGTGTATAGATTGCATTCATATTTTTGCCACCCAAATGCATTATTTTAAATTTTTCTACATTAAACCTCATTTGCCATGTAGCTGCCCACCCCATTAATTTTTTCAGATCTTTTTCCAAGGTTTCCACATCCTGCGGAGAAGTTATTGCCCTGCTTAGCTTAGTATTATCTGCATATACTGACATTGAACTGTTTACCCCATCCTCCAAGTAGGTTATGAACAAATTAAATAGGATTGGTCCCAGCACAGAACCCTGGGGGACACAACTTTCCACCCCTGACCATTCTGAGTACTCCCCATTTATCACCACCCTCTGAACTTGCCCTTGTAGCCAGTTTTCAATCCATGTACTCACCCTATGGTCCATGCCAACGGACCTTATCTACTTGCCGCCCGCGCTATAGCCGAAAGACGGCTACAGCATGGGCCTTAATTGGCGGGACGGTGTCCATGGACGTCCTCTCGAGCAAGCGCTGTCTGCGGGTCACGCGCAGCGCGCTCTGTGATCACAGAGTCTATGAGATCCGAGTAAGGGGTCGATCCTGACACCTTGCCACGTGATCAGCTGTCGGCCAATGACGGCTGATCACGTGATGTAAACAGATGCACGGTAATCAATATTTTCTTTTCCCTCACGCCGTCAGTGTGAGGGAAAAAAAGGCAGATCACCGGCATCTGTCAGAGGGACATTATTCCTCACACAGAAAGCCATGGCTGCATATTCTGTGCCCACCAGTGTCAGCTGTCAGTGCCCACTGTGCCACCTTTCAGTACCCACCAGTGCCCGCTAGCTACCAGTGCCCACAGTACCACCTACCAAACACCGATCCTCCACCGCCCCTGCCGATTGAAATGAATAGGCAAAGCGCTTCAGCAGCAGGCGCTACACGAGCGCATTTAACCCGTTCTTCGGCCGCTAATGGGGGTTAAAAGTGCCCCGCTAGCTGCCGCCTATCGCGGCTAAAACTAGTGCCGCTTTACCACTAACGCTGCCCGCGGCTCAGTGTGAAAGGGGTCTAAGGCCTCACGCACACAGACATTTGGAGGCACAGACATGGCTTGAGGCAAGAAATCAGCCAGAAAACTGCAGGTGTTGTGTACAGCCACATATAGAGGTGAATGGCTTGTACTTGTGTAAATGTCAATGCTTTCTTACATATACAGTGCCTTGAAAAAGTATTCATACCCCTTGACATTTTCCACATTTTGGCATGTTACAACCAAAAATGTAAATGTATTTTATTGGGATTTTATGTGATAGACCAAACACAAAGTGGCACATAATTGTGAAGTGGAAGGAAAATGATAAATGGTTTTAATTTTTTTTACAAATAAATATGCAAAAAGTGTGGCGTGCATTTGTAGTCAATACTTTGTAGCACCACCTTTCGCTCCAATTAACAGCTGCAAGTCTTTTTGGGTATGTCTAAGCTTTACCACCATCTAGAGAGTGACAGTTTTGCCCATTCTTCTTTGCAAAATAGCTCAAACTCTGTCCGATGGATGGAGAGCATCTGTAAAACGCAATTTTCAAGTCTTGCCACATATTCTCAACTGTATTTAGGTCTGGACTTTGACTGGATCATTCTAACACATGAATATGCTTTGATCTAAAGCATTCCAATGTAGCTCTGGTTGTATATCTAGGTTGTTGTCCTGCTGGAAGGTAAACCTCCGCCTCAGTCAAGTCTTTTGCAGACTCTTACAGGTTTTCTTCTAAGATTGACCTTTATTTGGCTCCATCCATCTTCCCATCAACTCTGTCCCTGCTGAAGAAAAGCATCCCCACAACATGATGCTACCACCACTATGTTTCACAGTCAGGATGGTGTGTTCAGGGTGATGTGCATTGCTATTTTTGCACCATACACAGCGATTTGCTTTTAGGACAAAAAGTTAAATTTTGTCTCATCTGACCAGAGCACCTTCTTCCACATGTTTGCTGTGTCCCCCACATGGCTTCTCACAAACTGAAAACTGGACTTTTTTCAGAGGAGAGGGAGAGGTGTCTTATCCTTGTTATAGTCTTGTCTGGAAACTTCTGAACATGACAATATGTACAATAAATACTGAGTGTATGAATATACAGGGCCGATCCTAGGGTCACAGGCGCCTGGGTGCAGAAATATATCTGGTGCCCCCACATGGGCATGGTCATTTTACTAACTCCTCCCCTTTACAAATGTTTCTATGGCAATGACTTAATCACAGAGATGCTCCCCCACAAAGTCTTCATTACGCTGGGATCCTTACATGATCTCTTAACAATAAAGAAAATACAGGAAGAGAAGCAGAGTACTTTATTGAGACCTGGAGGGGGGGGGCCTCTCTAATGAACACAGAGAGGGCTTCTGTTAGCTAGTCTGTTAGAAAGAGCCCCCAGACATACTACAGACATACTAAAGACATGATACAGGAGATGGTCAGAGACTGCAGACATAGTACAGGAGACGGTCAGAGACTGCAGACATTGTAAAGGAGATGGTCAGAGACTACAGACATAGTAACGGAGATGGTCAGAGACACATCAGTTCTGGACGAACACAAACAAGGAGAGAAGGAGGGAGGGGAGAGCTCTGCCACATCGAAACCCCCACCTCTGCAGGCGCCTGGGTGCAAAGCACCCGGTGCACCCTGCCTAGGATCGGCCCTGGAATATGTGTGTATATATATATATATATATATATATACACACACACTCTGCACCTTTTATTCAGGAGGACTATTTGGCGCTCTGGGCACCCCCTATTCCCTTACTGTTAACTTCATGTGCTGACCTGTATACCGTATTTCTGCCACACCAAGCACTAGTGAACACCAATTGAAGTTTTGCTTTTCAGACACATCAGACCTGTGGTTAGGACTGGAGCATTTATCAGTTTCGGCATGAGGTATATTGAGCAATGGAACAAAGACCAAGAAGAGGAACTTGCTTCAGTGTGGTTGTGTGGACACGATGTGTTACATTGCTTTTTCACAGTTTTATTGGTTACAGGAAACTATTTGCTTACTGTTTAGAGGCAGGTTTCCATTTCTAAGTCAGCTTTGGTTGCAGAATCTGCAACTCGTAACATGGTTTCAAAGTCATTTTTGTTCTTACATTTTGAATGTTTAAAGTTTTATAAACTGTTTTTTATATCATTATATTAAATTGTTTGTATAATATCCTAATTTTACATTTAACAGGATACATCTTTGACACATTCGGGTTGATTTACTAAAACTGGAGCATGCAAAACATGTTTGATTAAGCATTGACCAAAAAAAAAAATGGAAGCTGATTGGTTTCTATGCAGAGCTGCACCAGATGTTGCACTCTCCAGTTTTAGTAAATCAACACCTAAGGCAGACCATAGATGATGTACTTCTCTTTCCTGCTGCCACGGATTGCAGGGGGGCAAATCACTTCCCCCACCAACACAGTCAGTACAATCAGCCTGTCCGTAGACAGTTCGAATCTTGGCCGATCTCTGCTAAACTGGCAGAGATTTAAACCATCTATAGCCAGCTAAAGTCTGTAGAGTATGTAGCACTGCTCCCACAGTGCCCATCACTAACACCCATCAGTGCCCGTCACTTGCCACTCATCAGTGCCAGCTATTAGTGTCACCTATCAATGCCCTTCAGTGTCACCCATCATTGCCACCCCTCAGGGCCCACCAGTGCCACCTCATCAGTGCCCACAAGTGCCACCTATCAGTGCCCATCAGTGCAGCCTCATCAGCGTACATCAATGAAGGAGAGAAATTACCTGTTAGCAAAATGTTATAACAAAATATAAAACTGTTTTGTTTTTTTCAAAATGTTCCCTTTCTTAATTTTTTTTAACAAAAAAGAAAAAAAAACAGTAGTGATCTTATACCACAAAAAGAAAGCTCTATTTGGGGGGGGGGGGTATGAAAATGTCATTTGGGTACAATGTTGCATGATCACGCAATTGTCACATGTAGCCAATTAGGAGCTTCTACCTTTCTATGTTTAGGTGATTGTGATACTCTGATGGGCTTGCCTGGGGAGGTGATGTTACTTGTTGTTACCCCCCCCCCCCCCGGTAGAATATATATAAAAATATATAGTTGGAGCCCTTATGACCGGGAGAGATGTGAACCACATAAACACGCTACAAGACTAACAACATAAAGCAGACCTGAAGTGTGCCCTGGTCTGCTGGACGGTATGCCAAGAGAAGGGAGCAAAACACTTGGATAGGGAGGTAATTATTTAATTGAGCTGGTAACATAATACTTTTTATACTTCCTACTCTGTCTCAGCCGGTCACACTGCACGCCTGGGCCGCCCCGACGGGAACATGTTCATCAATGATCCATTCCGTAGAGCCTGAGGAGGAGGTGAAGACAACTAGCGTACAGTCGCGTACACAGCTCGCATCCAAGGTCAGCCCCGCTCCCCGCGATTGAGGATAGGCCAGGCCAGCCCCGCCCGCCGCACGTGACCATTTGACCCAATCACAGGGCGCCAGGGGCCGGCCTGAGACTAAACATGGCGACCGAAGCGCGGGGTCACGGACGGAACTTTGTAGCGCCGGTGACACATACTGGCACGGGATTGCGCCCCCCCCCCCCAAATGTTGCGCCCGGGGCCTAGCTCCCCCTCACACCCCCCACGCTACGCCACTGGCACAGAGAAAACCAAAATGCAGGTAAGTGAATATAAATACAACCACCTCCAATATGGCACAGTGCAATAAACCAACCAACAGACAGAGACCCACAAATAACAACAAACAGATATGTACAACAAATGGGAGATACCAGAATCATAAAAAAAAGCCAGGGTCATACACAGCAGATCAGCAGATGGACAAGGGATGTTCCAGTAACATAAACGTTTAGCCAAGCACAGGGAGATCAGCAGATGGGTAAGGAACACAGGACAGGGAGAGGATGGACGGATCAGACGGCAAAGCAGGGATGCAAGGTAACAGGTAACAGGAGGGACAGGTCCAGGATAGGCTCGGGATCAGATCAGATACAGGCTCAGAGTCAGATAGGTTCAGGTTCAGATAGCGGGATCACAGGTCAGAGCACAAGGTCGATACCAAGGCAAGCATCTGAGGGCTTGCCGGGTATTTATGTGTATGCCTGTAATTAGGCTTATGCCCTGTACACACGATTGGTTCATCCGATGAAAACAGACCGATGGATTTTTTCATCAGATATCCGATGAAGCTGACTTTCATCAGTCTTGCCTACACACCATTGGTTAACAATCTGATCGTGTCCAACGCGGTGACGTAAAACACAACGACGTGCTGAGAAAAATGAAGTTCAATGCTTCCGAGCATGCGTCGACTTGATTCTGAGCCTGCGTGGATTTTTGACGAATGGATTTCCCCACAGACGATCATTTTTTTCTATCGGTTTTTTAACCATACGAAAATTTTAAAACAGGTTCTATTTTTTTTCACCAATGGGAAAAAAACTGATGGGGCCCACACACGATCGGTTCGTCCGATGAAATAGGTCCATCGTTCCGTTTTTTATCAGATGAACCGATCGTGTGTACAGGACATTAGGTGACACCTGACCGCAGGAGGTACTGTCTGCTCCACACTGCCGGAATACACCCACTGGTGGACACGGGTACTATGGCCCAAGGATCCAACAGTGCCACCAGCAGGTGTGTCCTCTCACTACAGATCCTGGGTATCAGAGGACACCCGCTGGAGGACACCGGTACTAAGATCCACGGGATTGACAGCGCCACCAACGGGTGAACCCTTTCCTGACAGTACCCCCCTCAAAGGAGCAGCCTCCAGATGCTCCAAGTAATTGTAATTGAACATAGTCCATGGCATCAAGCTGAACAACGGATGGGGATATGTCAGGCTGGGCATCAGATGCTTCAGGGCGGACATCGGGCACATCCGGGCAGACAGCAGACAGCGGCACCCGGGTCATCGAGCTGGGCAGCGGGCTCAGGGTCATCGAGCTGGGCAGCGGGGCTCCGGGTCATCGAGCTGGGCAGTGGGCTCCGTAACGGCAGGACACCGGCTCAGCAAGCAGAGTAACGGGCCCCGGCCCAGTGGCTTGGGTAACGGGCCCCGGTTTAGCAAGCTGGACACCGGGCACTGGTCCAGCAAGCCGGATGACGGGCACTGGCTTAACAGGCCGGGTGATGGGCACTGGTTTAGCAGACTGGGCAACAGGCACTGAAACTTCAGGCTGAGACATGGGTACCGAAACTTCAGGCTGAGACACGGTCACCGAAACCTCAGACAGAGACACGGGCAACGAAACCCCAGACAGAGACACAGGCACTGCAAGCAGACTGGAGCAGGTTGGTTGGTGTGGAGGCAGGTTGGGTTACTGGCAAGATCATGTGGGTAGGAAAGAACTTCAGTTTCTTCTTTGGCTTAATCGCTGGAGTTCTGTAGGTGACTGCAGGACTGTAGGTAGGGGGTGAAGTAGACTGAAGAGAAGGGCTGAGATTTTTTAGGGGGTTCTAGCTGAGTTTGGGACCCCCAAAAAAAGCCTCTGTCACTCTGCCTGAATTTAAGGACACAATAATATTTGTAAACATTTTAGGGGGTGTTTAGGGTAAAGCACTACAATGGAGCTGACAAAATACATTGGTAAGTGACTAGGCTAGGTGTGTATGGGCCAATGATAGCATGCTGGAGAGGTTAGTGAAGGCAAATTAAGTGTGTAGGCCAAAAAACGAACATTAAAAGGTTACAGCATGCACGGGAACAAAGGGGACATTCACAGAATATTACAATCATGGTAATTAGGAAATGATGAAAGAAATACAATACATTAACAAACATTAAATACATAGAATGTGATGTTAAAGGAGAAAACTTGCCTTAATATAGTATATATAATGATCCCCAGAGCCTATCGAGAACTTGAGGTCCTGCAGACTTCTCCCAGTTGCCAGGTATCGCAACGTGACGACTAGTCTTTGCTCGGCAGGGATGGCTTGCCGCATGCAGGTGTCCTGCTTCGTGATATAACGGGACAGCAAAGCCAACAGACGGTCCGTCATCCGGAGAAAATTCCTGAAAGCATCAGGGTTATTCTCCTGGTTCTCCCACAGCAAAGGCATGTGACAGAATTCTTTGTCTATGAACTCCTCCCTACCCTGTTCATGGACTGGGCTTGGGCCAAGACAAGAACCCCAACACCAAGCCTATGCACAGCACGAACTCTACGACAAGTACGTACTCGCAACATGGCTAGAAAACATTTGGCTAGTCAGTACAAACTAACAGAACGCACTGAAGAACAGCAAGGCCTATGAAGAACGACCTGAAAATCATAAATGAGGGGACCAGAACGCACTGGAAACCAGATACGAACTCACTACACGCACTGAAAAACAGATAAGAACTCACAAGAACAAACTGAACAGCAGAAAACGATCTGAAAGCATGAAGCTGAAAAAACGTGAATCATCTCTAACACAAGATCAGCAGAAGGAGCCCAAAGGGTGGCGCGCTTTGTATCGAACTTCCCTTTTCTAGTGACGTAGTACGTGTTGTATGTCACAGCATTCTTGACGGTCGGAATTATCACCCAAGATTAGTGTGACCGTGTGTATGTAAGACAAATTTGAGCCGTCTTCCTGCTGGAAAAAAAACGCGGTTTTCTTGTCGGAAATCGCGATCGTGTGTACAAGGCAAGAAGTATATGCTTTCTTCCAGACTACGTCTTTTTGACAACAACATGTGGGTGCTGGTCTGGCCTGCCTGCAGTCCAGACGTTTTACCAATTGAAAATATTTGGTGCAAATTTAAACAAAAAATATGATAGACGCAGTACTGTTGAGCAGTTAGAATTTTATATCAGGTAAGAATAGAACAACAACTCTTTCCCAAAAACTTAGCAACTGGTCTCATTTCCCATATGTTTACAAAGTGTTGTTAAAAGAGAGGAAGCTACACCAATGTAAACATAGCCTTGTTCCAGCTTTTTTGAGACCTGCTGCCATCGAATTCAAAATCCATAGTTTTTTTGTTTTTTTTTAAATGGTACATTTCTTCACGTTAAATATTTGATATGTTTTCTATTGTGAATAAATAAGGGTTTATGAAATTTATAGCATTTTTGTGTTTATGTAAATTTTACACAGTGTCCTAACTTTTCTGGAAGTGGGGTTGTACAAAGAAAAAAAAACAGATCTGGCAACCAACATAAGTTGCCCATAAACTTTGCTGTAGAAAGAGGCAGTAAAAAACCAAATGTATGTTTCATAATTATGCATATAGAAGCAGTAACGTTCTTTAAACAAACTGCACGAATAACAAAAAAAAACACATCTTACATCGAGTTCCTGTGTGTGCTTATCTACAGTTTTAAAGAGGAAATAATGTTAATGATTGTTCGGATTAGTGTAAATAGTCAAGCGGACAAAAATCGGCTTAAAATACAACCTAAAACATCTAAAGCACCATAGAAAATGTGGTACATAAAGTTCCTATGGGCATACCTAAGCTTGATTGTCCCTGTATGATACAAGACTCCTGCACAAGTAGGGTATGACCCAATTTTCAGAAAAGCTTCTGAACAAGCCGTGAACCATTTGGCACATTCAATTATTTTTTAGCCATAGATCCTATACCCTTCTGGTGGGGAAGCATATTAGTTGTACAAACAACTCTTCGTGGTTCAGGATGGAGTGGTCCTTACATAAAAAATATTTGTTGGAATTACTGTCTTATTAGAATTTCTGACCAAGAGGAAGTTAACAAAACCCCACAATCTACAACCTTGATGCAGTGGGTGGCTTTGCAGGGGTTGAAAGATGTCAAGCAATCTCTATACCATCAATAAATAATTCTGATGCCTAACAGACTGTGGCCAATGGGAGTAGAAAATTCCCTGGCATCGGTGGGAGTAAACAATGCCATAGGCTTTGAAGTTAGTGGGAGTAAAAAATAATTGCATAATTTGTGTAATTGGGATGCCCCATAATTGGTGTCAGTGGGTGAATTAGTTCCCCATCTCTGATATCAGTGGGAGGAATAATGCCCTATAAGTGGTGTCAGTGGGAGAATTAGTTCCCCATCTCGAATGTCAGTGGGAGGAATAATGCCCTATAAGTGGTGTCAGTGGGGGGAATAGTGCCCTATACAGTGAGGAAAATAAGTATTTGAACACCCTGCTATTTTGCAAGTTCTCCCACTTGGAAATCATGGAGGGGTATGAAATTGTCATCGTAGGTGCATGTCCACTGTGAGAGACATAATCAAAAAACAAAAATTCCAGAAATCACAATTTATGATTTTTTAACTATTTATTTGTATGATACAGCTGCAAATAAGTATTTGAACACCTGTCTATCAGCTAGAATTCTGACCCTCAAAGACCTGTTAGTCTGCCTTTAAAATGTCCACCTCCACTCCATTTATTATCCTAAATTAGATGCACCTGTTTGAGGTCATTAGCTGCATAAAGACACCTGTCCACCCCATACAATCAGTAAGAATCCAACTACTAACATGGCCAAGACCAAAGAGCTGTCCAAAGACACTAGAGACAAAATTGTACACCTCCACAAGGCTGGAAAGGGCTACGAGGAAATTGCCAAGCAGCTTGGTAAAAAAAGGTCCACTGTTGGAGCAATCATTAGAAAATGGAAGAAGCTAAACATGACTGTCAATCTCCCTCGGACTGGGGCTCCATGCAAAATCTCCCCTTGTGGGGTCTCAATGATCCTAAGAAAGGTGAGAAATCAGCCCAGGACTACACGGGAGGAGCTGGTCAATGACCTGAAAAGAGCTGGGACCACCGTTTCCAAGGTTACTGTTGGTAATACACTAAGACGTCATGGTTTGAAATCATGCATGGCACGGAAGGTTCCCCTGCTTAAACCAGCACATGTCAAGGCCCGTCTTAAGTTTGCCAATGACCATTTGGATGATCCAGAGGAGTCATGGGAGAAAGTCATGTGGTCAGATGAGACCAAAATAGAACTTTTTGGTCATAATTCCACTAACCGTGTTTGGAGGAAGAACAATGATGGGTACCATCCCAAGAACACCATCCCTACTGTGAAGCATGGGGGTGGTAGCATCATGCTTTGGGGGTGTTTTTCTGCACATGGGACAGGGCGACTGCACTGTATTAAGGAGAGGATGACCGGGGCCATGTATTGCGAGATTTTGGGCAACAACCTCCTTCCCTCAGTTAGAGCTTTGAAGATGGGTCGAGGCTGGGTCTTCCAACATGACAATGACCCGAAGCACACAGCCAGGATAACCAAGGAGTGGCTCTGTAAGAAGCATATCAAGGTTCTGGCGTGGCCTAGCCAGTCTCCAGACCTAAACCCAATAGAGAATCTTTGGAGGGAGCTCAAACTCCGTGTTTCTCAGCGACAGCCCAGAAACCTGACTGATCTAGAGAAGATCTGTGTGGAGGAGTGGGCCAAAATCTCTCCTCCAGTGTGTGCAAACCTGGTGAAAAACTACAAGAAACGTTTGACCTCTGTAATTGCAAACAAAGGCTACTGTACCAAATATTAACAATGATTTTCTCAGGTGTTCAAATACTTATTTGCAGCTGTATCATACAAATAAATAGTTAAAAAATCATACATTGTGATTTCTGGATTTTTTTTTTTGATTATGTCTCTCACAGTGGACATGCACCTACGATAACAATTTCAGACCCCTCCATGATTTCCAAGTGGGAGAACTTGCAAAATAGCAGGGTGTTCAAATACTTATTTTCCTCACTGTAAGTGGTGTCAGTGGAAGGAATAGTGCCCCATAATTGGTGTCAGTGGGAGAATTAGTTCCCCATCTCTGGTGTCAGTGGGTGAAATAGCGCCTAAAAATGCAAGCAATGGGCCATATTCAGCCCACCGCGGGATGTAGTTTAGAGACCCCTGGTATAAAAAATGACTTTTAGCCAGTGGTGAGACTAGTTGATGCAAGGCTGCTCATATAACTTCCTTTGCTGGCAACCTGTAGCATTCTAGCTACAATCTTTAATAGTTGAAAGTAAGGCCCCTTTCACTCTGATGGACCGATCGGGTCCATCTGTCAGTTATTTTGGCGGATCCGATCAGACCATCCATTGCATTTTATGTAGTGGCAGATGTCAGCGGACATGTGTCTGCTGACACAAGCCGACATCCAATCCTATCAGCTAAAAACAGCCCGGCGGATCAAATGACAGTCAGATAGAAATAGGCAGGTGTGCCCCATAGAGGACAGCAGGATTTGTCCGTGTCCACTCTGCATAGTGAAGCGGACACGGACCTGTCATGCACCTGCTCAGTGGGGATCAGCCAAGAGATTCCCTGCTGAGCGGGTGGTTTCGCTGGTGGACTCCTGCCGGCGTGAAAGAGGCCTAAGAGTTCTCTAGCCTAGGAAGTTATTCTGCAACTCGACCACTGGTGTAATCATACCACACCTGGAAAAAAGACAGCAAGCCACATTTAACATTTCAAAAAATTGACAATTCCCTGTAGGCACGAGGCCTACATTTAGCACCATTTTTACTTCAACTGGCCAACACATCTCTCTCATTGGTGACAAGGTCAGGTGACCTAATTGAAGGGTGCACTCTCTGTTAGAGGAAGATGACTTGAGATGATGTCTAGACTCCTATCTGGAATGTTAAAGGGTCACTAAAGGAAACAAAAAATTAAGCTGACATGACTGTTTACAGGGTATAGAGACATAATAGTTAACTGATTCCTTTTAAAAACAATTCAAAATAGATAAAAATCAATCATATAATGTACCTCCTAGTTTCAGTTTTGTTTTTGCATCTAGCTTAGTTTTTGCATGTTATTTGATGCCTCTGTGCTGGACAGACCCATAGAGCAGTATTGGTTTGAAAAATGAAACTAGAATCTCCCAGTACTGTGGTGATCAGGAAACAGACAACCAGGAAGTGTCCAGAACAGAGAGGAATTACAGCAACATCAGAGCAAAAACGAACAATGAGGACATGAAACCAGGACTGCAGTAAGGTAAAGGAAGCTATTTAGCTAAAAAAAAAAAAAAAATCCTTTAGTGACCCTTTAAGTTACATCTTGTGTCCACCATAAACACAGTAACATCCACAGAAGTTAGAGCAATCCACATTGTTACATCCCAAAGTGTGCCGTGTGCAATTTTCAGATCCTGTATTGCAATATTCCTTAATAGACACCCTATGAACTTGAAAGTTTCAATTTTAGTTTACTGAGTTAGGCAATAACTGGTATCACTTTAACGTAAAAAAAAAAAAAAAAATACTTTCTTTGCTGCCACATGTTACATCACTCTGCTGCTATTCTAATATAGGGAAGAGACGTTACTCAGTAAAATGACATCAGGATGATCAGAATTCCGATTTCAGCAGCTGGTAACTTCTACAGTGAAGTCCTGGATATGCATTGTTGTCTGTGTTGGACAGGGATTGCAGTGAGTCGTAGTTCTGAGCCCACTTGTGCAAGGCAGAGGAAATATCTCTGCCTGTCATTTTCTGGCAGGTAGCTGCCTGCCTATAACTATAATAAATGTGTTTGGCTTAAAGTGGATGTAAACCCGAAATATTTTTTTATTTTTTGCTGTCACAGTGTAGAGTATAAGATTTCCTATCATCTGTGCCCAGTCTTGCCACAAATAGTTAATCCAGCTCTGAGCAATCCTCTTTTCTTTTTTCATAAACGGACAAACAGGAGAAAACTTTTGTCAGTTCTTCCCCCTTGCTGTGAATGGCAGTTTATTTACGTATCTCATGCACTAGCCTGAGACAGGCATTATTTTTTAATTCCCACCCCCACTCCTTTTCTGAAGCCACGTGGTTACTTTTCTGGATTTTGACTGGATGTTAGTGAATTTAGTGTAAGGAATACACAGGGGAAAATGCATGTTGACAAGGGCAGTATAGAGGTGGGCGGGGAGTCTACTGACATCACGACTCCACCTACCGAGCTCCAGACAACAGACCCACCCACAGAATCTGCAGTTTTTTAGTTCTTATAACAGACAGAGGGGAGACATTTGACAGGTAAGGATAAATGCAGGAGGCATGTATATGCTTATAGATCAGCACTATGGCAGTAGTTTAGAAAGGATGAGAGTGGGTTTACATCCACTTTAATTCTAAGCATTCTTCTTCTATTGTAATTCAATGCAATGTATTCCTATTGTGCCACAGACTAAAGATGCCAGTAGGTTTCTTAGTCCACAAGTACTATTCTGTTTCCCAAAGGGTCTGAGAAGCAGTGTCCATTTTGGCAGCAAATTTTGATTTAGTTTTAGTCTTAGTCTTGGCATTTTAGTTTTAGTCCCATTTTAGTCTTCTGCAATTGTTTTAGTTTTAGTCATATTTAGTCGACTAAATCTCCAGGACATTTCAGGCGACTAAAACAAAATCGAATGGGTGTAAATAAATTGCAATGCATTATTTAAGCATTTCTCTTCAATTTCCAAACGAATTATATACTGCTGGAGTAAAAAATCGAATATTTTATTATTTATGTTATTAAGGTATCAACATGCACAGAAGAAATAGGGGAGGCTATGGATTTCCCATTGAATGGAACATGCAATTTCGGGAACTGTTGATCCCTCACTTGCTGCGAATGTACAATTATGCCCTTAGAACGGGACAGTTACCGCCCTCCATGTCGGAGGCGCTAATAGTTTTGATTCCCTAGCCTCATAAGGACCGCCTCCTCTGCGAATCGTATAGACCGATTTCTCTTATTAACTCAGATGTAAAAATTTTGGTAAAGGTGCTTGCCCAAAGATTAAATAAAGTAATTACTACCATTATAGGGGCGGACCAAACTGGATTTATGCCTGGACGATCGTCATCTATTAATTTACGTAGACTCTTTATCAATATACAAGCGGTTCGTGACACGACTGGCTCCCGAGCTGTACTGTCTTTGGACACTCACAAGGCCTTCTCAGTCGAATGGCCCTATCTTTTTGAAGTCCTAGCTAAATTCGGATTTGGCACTACCTTTATAAAGTGGGTGCAACTCCTATACTCCAAACCCATTGTGAGACTGCGGGTCAATGCATCCATATCGGATGCCTTTCCTATAAAGAGAGGCACCAGACAGGGGTGTCCGTTGTTGCCGCTCCTGTTAGGCTTTCTCCACACCAGGGAGAAAGCCTTGCATTACTGTGTGTAGTTACAGACAGAAGAACAGGAAGTGAGGATTTCTTAGAAGAAATAAGGACATTTAAAAGCAAAATTGAAGGATGAGGTAAGTGAAGGAGGACTGCACTAAGGTAAAGGTAACTATTTAGGGGGAAAAATACCTTTACAACCCCTTTAAGTCTCTTTGTAAGTCTTTTGACTAAAATGGCATTTTAGTTTTAGTCTTATTTTAGTCTTTTGACTAAAATGCTATTTTAGTTTTAGTCGTATTTTAGTCATCTCAATTGTTTTAGTTTTAGTCATATTTTAGTCTACTAAAATGGTATTAAGTTAGTAAAGCGGAGTTCCACCCATATAAAAGTCGGCAGCTACAAAAAGTGTAGCTGCTGACTTTTATTAATAGGGCACTCACCTGGGCGCCGGCATCATGGCTGTGGGCACCCGGCCGGGTACGCACTGCGCATGCGAGAGCCGCGCTGTGCGCCGTGATTGGCCAGGCAATCATCTTGGACCTGTGACGTGTCTCAGATGATTGCCAAGAGGGGGGGGGGGATAGGTGAACTTTCTTCTGGCGCCATGGACCCCCGGGAGGAAGTGGGAGCTGGAACCCTCTAAAAAGACGGTTTCCGCTCCCCCAACCCCCCCCAAAAAATGGCATGCCAAATGTGGCATGTCAGGGGGTCACCTGCCCTTAAAGAGGAAGTTCCATTTTTGGGTGGAACTCCACTTTAACTAAAATGTTTTAGTCGACAAAATTAACACTGCTGAGAAGTCGTCACTTCTATAGGAATCATAATGCTTGGTCAAAGAGAAGAATAAGAGAAAAAATGGATTAAAGTAATTTTATTTTATTATTTTATTGGGGTTGCCAAGCCACCAAAAAGTACCTGCCCAGAGAACAAAAGGGGGGTGGTGAGAAGTTATAGGAAACTGCAAGTATGTGGCTTAGATCTTGAGCTAAGAAGTGGAAGCAGTAGCTGTGGTTTATGTATACAAAAAAAGCCACCCGCCCCTACGCTAACTTCTTCATCTTCCAGTACTTTGTCAGTAGCCAGCGTAGATATGCCACAAGAGATTGCAGAATCAAAGTGTCCTTAGAGTTTTATTTTTATAATAATGTACACATCTTAGCAAACTTATTTATGGTGGTTTGTTATAGCTCCTGCTTCTGTCCCTGTATTATCTGTGCACTAAATTAGGAAACAGAATTTCCAAGATTTGTTTTTGCAAGCGCTTTATTCTTGTATCATTTCCTGTCCTTGACCCCTGACAGGGGTGTGTGACATGAAGGCCAACCCAAGATATATGACTTCTACATACATCTTTCATGTTAACAGTCATTGTATATTGCAAGACAGTTAAAGTGGTTGTAAACCTCAGACATGAAACATGAGCAAGGCACATCTCTCTATATAGTGTACTTGGCTCAGTTAAGAGCGCTAAAGCCCTGTACCAGTGTCATCTTAAGAGCATTATAGGCCCCCGGGCAATACAGTGCACTGGGGCCCTGTCTACACAATCACGCACAAGAATTTACTGACAAAAATCATAAAATTTACTGGCAGAACCACATCATTTACTGCCAGTGCAAAAAAAGTACCTAAAATTACAGTTTTCAGTGCCGAACAATGCAAATGTCAGTATTTAAACTATAAAATGTCTTCATTGACATGAAGGTCAGGTTACTATAACCCAGCCAGCACAGAGTTTCCTCTTACATCAGAGTCTGCAGGATTCCCCCTTACAGTGAAAGGGAACTCTTATGTAAAGGGGAACGCTGCAGATCATGATCTAAGGAGGGAACGCTGATGTGGAGGGGGGCTCTGGTGACCAGAGACAACCTTATATCAGAGTTCACTGCTTTCTCTTTCCCACTTACATCAGGGTCCGCAGACTGAGTTCCCCCTTGCATCGTAAGGGGGAATCCTGCAGACTCTGATGTAAAGGGGAACTCTGATGTGGGGGGCACTCTGGTGACCAGAGACCACCTTCCGTAGAGTAAATACACTAAGGTAAGGGGGGTCACTAGGCATGTGCAAAAGGGAAAATTTAGTTTTGTTTTGTTTCGTTTTAATTAGTTATTTAATTAATTTTGTTAAGTTAGGTTCGTTACATGTGTTAAATTAGTTTTCGGAACTTTCGTTTCGTTTTTCGACCGAATTTCGAAAAATCCGGTCGAATTCGAAAGTATTTAGACCGGATTCGACAACAAATAGTCTATTTTCGAATATAATTTCGAAATTCGATCGGAATTCGAAAAAAAAAAAATTCAAATTCCAGAACGAAAACCCGCGGACGAAATTCGATCGGAATTCACAAAAAAAATAAAAAATATATTTTTTTTCGAATTCCAAATCGGAAACCCGCGGACGAAATTCGATCGGAATTCGGAAAAAAAAAAAAAAATCGAATTTCGTCCGCGGGTTTTCGATTCGGAATCGAAAACGTTGGTTCGGATTCGGTAAATTCATTAATATTGCAATTCGGGAATTCGTATGCATCCGAATGTCCGAATAATGAAAAATTCGTACGAATTTAGATTCGGAACGAAACGAAATGCACATGCCTAGGGTTCACTAATATAGGAGGGGGAACCTTTATATCAGTGCCCCCTTACATTTTTGCATTCACTCCCCCCTTACATCAGCAACCCCCCCCCCCCCCCCGCACTAGTGGAGGACCGGATCTTCTCTGTGATTTCCGCAAACTGGGCATTAGCAGTTCTAACCCGTCACTCTCCACAATTTTTTACTGGAGTTGCTGGGCAGCCGGTGGGGCCCCCCAGGCAAGCGGGGCCCCCGGGCAACTGCCCAGCGTGCCCAATGGAAAAGATGGCCCTGCCCTGTACACACGATCAGTCCATCTGATGAGAACGGACTGAAGGACCATTTCATCGGTTCACCGATGAAGCTGACTGCTGGTCTGATGTGCCTACACACCATAGGTTAAAGAAGCGTTCGGTTCAGAACGCGGACACGTAAACCACGTACAACGTCACTATAAAGGGGAAGGCCAAAGCCTTTGGCGCCACCCTTGCCTCTGCTTTTGCTGATTCCGTGTTACCGCGTGTTAGTGAAAGTTTGGTGAGAGACGATTCGTGCTTTTCAGTCCGTTACAGCGTGACGAATGTGCTATCTCCATTATGAACGCGAGTTTTACAAGAACGAGCGCTCCCGTCCCCTCATTTAGTCTGAGCATGCGTGGACTTTGAACCGATGGTCGTGCGTACTAACCATCGGTTTTGACCGATCGGTTAGGCGTCCATCGGTTGAATTTTAAAGCAAGTTCTAAATTTTTCGACTGAAGGATAACGGACCGATGGGGCCCACACACGGTCGGTTTGGACCGATGAAAAGGTCCTTCAGTCCGTTTCCATCGGTTTTGACCGATCGTGTGTACGCGGCCTAAGTGTCCTATCTGTGTACTCGTTTGTTCCTCTGTTATCAGCATAAAGCTTTACTGACACCAAGAGAAAAAAAAAGGAGACCAGGTAGGGATCTCTAGCTTATTGACAGCCTCAGCTCTGTTCCTGTGTGCTGTGTGAAGGTGGGTGTGTTCCTTCCCTCCAATCAGCTCTCAGAGCTCTCCTTACTGAGCTCTGCAGTGTGTAACTTCAGCTCTCCATCCCTTTTTCTGACAGCTTAGACAAGCTTTTAGAAATGTTGCACTTTCAATTGATGTAAAGAAGAGAGGGTGCAGATAAACAGGTACAACTTATGTAGGAGGATTTGTTTCATCTGTGTACCCCCGGAGGCCAGCCACTTCACTGGGTTTATGTAAGGGTTTACAACAACTTTAAGTTATGCAAGACCAGTTTGCAGGCCAGTGTGCAGGTCAGTTATCACAGTGAGGACCTTAGTTTAGGCAGCTCTCTCTGATGGCCATGTTTCAATCTCACTGCAAAATCTTCCTTAGTTCTCCTGTGTAGTGCAAGGGTCTGCCTGATGGTATTTAAGTTGAATGGATTTTTTAGAAGGACCTGTAAACTACATACTTGTTGGTGATTCTAATGGAGATTGTAAGAAACCTGTCAATCACATTGTAATGTGTGTAGCCAGCTGTAGGAAAATAGGACACATCATTAAACCCTCTGTCTTCCTGTACTGGCACAGAGGAGAAAGTGAACAGATGCCAAACCAGCACGCATCAAGGTCTGTTGTAGCAAGAACCAAAAGAAAGAAAACCCCCCAGATGGGACTTTAAAGGGTAACAACTCAAATACACAAAGTAATAAAGATAATAATAATTTATTCAACAATTATACAAATGATTAAAACCACATGATAAGTGCACGGTGCTTACATTTCCCACGAGGATCCAGTTGAACCCAACGCGTTTCGGGACTCCGTCCCTTCGTCAGGGGCTAATATCCGAGTGGGATCACACTATATAATAGAAATGACATCTTTTAAAAATGATTGTACATGATACATTGAATGTCTATACATACAAGCATTAAAAAACACGGTGATCACATAGTACACAAATCGTACCCATCAATGCACTGTATAAGCTCCTGGCCGAACTGGCGTGTGCCCCAGTGAAGGCAGAGACACAACTCCCGAGGGTCAAAGACACACGGGTAAAGGGGGTCCACCAGAAAAAATTCCAACAGATCTCAGATGCGCCGCACAGATGTGGGAAGAGATGCCACAACACCGACTCCCAGTTCCTAGACACAACAGAAATGATAATGGAGTGTGATATAGACTGAAAAACCCCTTTGTAAACCTAGCCCCCAGCCAGTAAACTCCATGGGGTAGATTCAGATAGAATTTACGCCGGCGTATCCATAGATACGCCGAGTAAATTCAAATCTGCGCCGGCGTATCTACTTTCTGTATTCAGAAAGCTAGATACGCCGACATTAGCCTAAGATACGACTGGCATAAGTCTCTTACGCCGTCGTATCTTAGGGTGCATTCTCACGCTGGCCGCTAGCTGGCACTCCCGTAGTTTTCAGCGTAGAGTATGCAAATTACCTAGTTACACCGATTCACAAACGTACGTGCGCCCGGCGGTAGTTTTTTACGTTGTTTGCTTAAGTCGTTTTCGTCGTAACGTTGCTCCTGCTATTAGGAGGCGCAGCCAATGTTAAGTATGGACGTCGTTCCCGCGTCGAAATTTGAAAATTTTACGTAGTTTGCGTAACTCGTCCGTCGAAGCCAATGACGTCCTTGTGACGTCATGTAGCGCAATGCACGTCGGGAAATTTTAGGGACGGCGCATGCGCAGTATGTTCGGCGCGGGAACGCGCCTAATTTAAATGATCCACGCCCCCTACCCGGATCATTTGAATTAGGCGGGCTTGCGCCGGGGGATTTACGCTACGCCGCCACAACTTTACAGGCGAGTGCTTTGTGAATCAAGCACTTGCCCGTAAAACTTGCGGCGGCGTAACGTAAATGTCAGATTTGCCCGATTCTACGTGAATCTGGGCCCATGTCTATATTATCTGCAATGTTTGTTGAAAAACAGAGAATCCCCCTAAATTGTTACCTAATAATGGTAGGTAGGTTTTATTCCAAACTTGCCACTGGTATCACTGGTGAGCAACACTAAACACATGAGGCACCCAGTGAGGATTTTTTTTGTTTATTGTTTGATAGATGATATCCTCACTGGGTGCCTCATGTGTTTAGTGCAGTCCTCCTTCACTTACCTCATCCTTCCATTTTACTTTTAAATGTCCTTATTTCTTCTGAGAAATCCTCATTTCCTGTTCTTCTGTCTGTAACTCCACACAGTAATGTAAGGCTTTCTCCCTGGTGTGGAGTGTCGTGCTCGCCCCCTCCCTTGGACTACAGGAGAGTCAGGACGCTCTCTACGTTGCAGATAGAGAAAGGAGCTGTGTGTTAGTGGGCATCCTGACTCTCCTGTAGTCCAAGGGAGGGGGCGAGCACAACATTCCACACCAGGGAGAAAGCCTTGCATTACTGTGTGGAGTTACAGACAGAAGAACAGGAAGTGAGGATTTCTCAGAAGAAATAAGGACATTTAAAAGCAAAATCGAAGGATGAGGTAAGTGAAGGAGGACTGCACTAAGGTAAAGGAAGCTATTTAGGAAATACAAATTGTACCTTTACAACCCCTTTAAAGTGTTACAAAACCCAGTAATATGAAAATACTTCATCCGCCCCCTGGCAGTGCCCACAGCTTATAAATCTTATTTTTACATAAAAATACTGCCACTGTATACCTTTTTGGCTGATGTGTATACCACGGTCACATGATAACTGCAGGGTCTGCCTAGTGCTGAGTGTTTAGGTAGGAGGAGATTTCCACTATAGCCTGTGTCCTTATGCTGTTATCGGAGGCGGATCATCCATCAATCAAGATGTGACATCCCACGCACTGTGTTCTTTTTTTAGTTACTGGGCATGGAGGAGGAGGGAGGGGCTGGGCTGTCATATAGGATCTGTAAACATACCCACATATGTGATGTCAATATCATGTCACCTGAACAGCTCAGCTCAACAAGGAAATGTTCTCTCTAGCACTAGAGACCAAACTGAGCATGTGCAGCAGGACTACTCTGACTGTGTCTTATCTGGCCTTGCCCACAGTGACCCTGCAGAAGGGGTCTGTGCATAGAGGATCAAAGAGCCCTTTTACACAATGCAGAGGATTAACCCCTTAAGTTCCACAGTGAGTATAACAAGCATGATATTCTGCATATACTAACAGATTTTACTGTTTTGGGTTTAGTAACACTTTAAGATCAGGTAATATTTATTCTTCTCACCTCAGATAATTAATTACAATTAGAGGCTCTGTTGGGTTTTAATTGCAGTTTGTATCCCAATTTGAGACATTTCCCCTCAGTCAGTGACAGTGACAATAACATTGAACTGTCAAAGTCTGGTTCCCTTATGCCCCGTACACACCATCAGAATTTCCAATGGAAAAAGTCAGATGGACTTTTCCCATCGAATTTTTCGATCGTTTTTTCATCGAAAATTCTGATGAATTCCATCGGACTTTAGATATAGAACATGTTCTATATTTTTTTGATGGAATTCCGTCGGAATTCCGATGTGATTTGGCCGGGCAAAAGCCTGATCGTGTGTACGCGGCATAAGAGCTGGTTCACATGTGCAGCTATCATAGTTGCTTCTCTGAAACGCGATCTACAGTAGATCACTTTTGATAGGGCATTTAACAGGCATTGACACAGTGCTATGTCACATCCTCGCTGCCTGTTTTAACACTCAGGTGCCTCACCACTTAAATGGGTACAAAAGGTGCACCTTTTACTTTTGCCAGAGCTGCAAAGCAAGGCACTGTGGCCACAGCATGCATGCCCATGGCCCAAGGCCAGGTTTTAACACCTGGAATCCAGCGCGGTGTCTTCACCCCAACTGATTTTTCAATAGACTCTCGGGTGCTGCCGCCGCCATTTCTTGTAAGGGAAACTGGTAGTGAAGCCTTGCATACTGAGTATGCATGAAGTGTGCTGTGCTTTGTGATTGGCCTGGTGGTAAGGGAAGGAGGGCAAACTTCCGGGGGGACTTTGCCGTGGTGAAGTCACCAGGAAGTGGGAGCGGGTACCTGTCAAAAACAGGTGCAAAATGTAGCAGTGGGGGGGGGGGGGGGTTTAATAGCAAACAAGCGGAGCTTCCCATTCTGAGTGGAGCTCCGCTTTAACATTTATTTCTACTATGAGGATAGGCGAGTGTGTTAAATATAGGTGATATTGGAGGTGGTTTTGGCACACACGTTTTTGTATGAATTGCAAGCAAGCTGTGAAAACAAGATACCCCAAAAAAAAAAAAAAAAACTCTAAATAAATTAAAAATTATAAATTAAAAGTGCTGTGTATCCCACGCCTCCTAAATGAAAAAACGACTAGCTAATAATTAAAGTGATTAATTCACAAAGCACTTGCGATGAAAACTACGCCCGCGGCCTCCAGCGCAAGGCGAGCCAATTCAAATGGGCGTGTGCCATTTAAATTAGGCACGCTCCCGCGCCGGACCTACTGCGCATGCTCCGTTTTCTAACTCCCGCCGTGCTTTGCGCGCTGTGACGGCATTTTTTCAAACGGCGACGCGCGTAGCGTACTTCCGTATTCCCGGACGTGTTACGCAAACAACGTTAAATTTTTCATTTCGACGCGGGAACGACGGCCATACTTTAGACAGCAATACCTTTGCTGACTAAAGTTAGGGCACCTAAAACGACGACTAACTTTGCGACGGGAAACTAGACTAGCGGCGACGTAGCGAACACAAAAATCCATCGGGGATCCGCCGTAACTCCTAATTTGCATCCCCGACGCTGGTTTACGACGCAAACTCCCCCCAGCGGCAGCCGTGGTACTGCATCCTAAGATCCGACAGTGTAAAACTATTACACCTGTCGGATCTTAGGGATATCTATGCGTAACTGATTCTATGAATCAGTCGCATAGATAGAAACAGGGATACGACGGTGTATCAGGAGATACGCCGTCGTATCCCTTTTGTGAATCTGGCCCATAGTTCATACAAACCATCCTTATGTACTGATCCTTCTTCTTTCAGATACGGTGACACCCACCACCTTTCACCATTGCGCTCACCTCAAACAATGACCTGTTAATTCAGGTCAAAACATACGCAGTCCCCAATGGGGTACATATCCAGGCTCCTCTCTACCACTCCTCCTTGTATCCTCTGTTATTCTTACACACTTCTCCAGGCAAATGGGTGTGTGGCCCTTTAAATCTGTGGGCGTGTGTCTAAATGCACACTTGTACAGAATGGAAGGCTCTCATGGTGTAGAATATATGGTGAATGCCTTTTTATTAAAGTGGAGTTCCACCCATAAATATAACATTACTTAAGTAGTTTTAAAAAAAATGTCATTAGTCCTTTATGAATTTTTTTTATTTTTTTTTAGATGCCTTCAAAGTGTTGTTGCTAGGCAGAATAGTTAATCTTCCCACTTCCTGCACCTAGGTGCTTAATGCTTCCTAACCTACACCGCACAGACTCCTGGGAATGTAGTGGGTGTAACTTTCCAGGAGTCTGTGCACTCCCCAGTCTCAAAGAATCATGTGACTTGGACAGCACAGGTGCTGAAACCTGATCTGACACTGCTTGTGCAGCACTGAGCATGTGCGAGATCTGCAAGGCTGTAATCCAGGAACTCATACAGTCTGGCTTCATGATGCCTACACTTAAGATGGCCCCAGTCAATTTCTATTTTATAAAGTGTCTAAATGCTGTAACAACCTAACAAAACGGACCTTAGTTTACAGACTAACTTTACTAGAATACATTAAGCTTGTGTATTACATGGGTATTTATATTTAAAAAGTGAAATTGTGGCCGGAACTCTTTAAAATAGATTGCGCTTACATTTAAAAATGGGTCAATCTTTTTGCCTGGCTTCCGATCCATTGCACTGCATCACCCGACTCCGCCCTAGGCGTGTCGTCACCTAATACACATAGCAATACACATGCCAACTAACAGCAGATAACATCTAAAATTAATAATTTGTACATGTATGGTCACCCTAATGCCCAACTCCAATCAAAACATTTTACTTCTTTTATGTAGAGCAGGGAAGAGTTATTGCCTCCAACAAGCTTTATTGCCATCTGTGTCACCATTGAGGATATTCTCAAGGGGCAGGAAGTGATAAGGAATCTCTAATAGTAATATCTGTATTTATTAATGTTTTTGTGTCTGGAGTTGAGTTTTAAGTTTAGGGGGATAACTTTCCTTCTCTGGGTGAGACCTGCACTTCATAGACAGAAGTTACACAATGCTAAAAAGGAAATATTAAAATGCAGATAACAGGAAAGGCTGGGAGGATAACAGATAGTAAAAAAGTATGAAGTTGTGAGCGCTTGAGAGCAACATGTACTGATAACATAGAGACTCAGGAAAATGCTTGTCAGCTTGATGGAAGTCTTTTTCAGTTTCAATAAGTTTTTATTTAGAAGTCTTACAAGCAATACAGCCATAAGTATAAGTTGGCAGTTATCATTGTACAATATACGAAGACAAGACCTGGGTGCAAATATAGTACATTAGAATTAAGTCTCACGGTGATCAATTTAGAACGAGAGAGGCAGCCAAGGAATTATTGTATTACGCACTGTCATTTTAATTGTCTGAAATAACTGTTGCTTTCCTCATACACTAAAGCCTTGTACACACAATCGAATTTCCATCGGACAAAGCTTAGGACTTTTGTCCGAAAGGGCGTTGGCCAGGAACTTGTATTGCATACAAACCACAAAGAATTATCGGTCAACAAACACAAAACAATGTGGTTTTTCAACTCTTTAGCGCCACCCTTTGGGCAACTTCTGCTAATGTTGTGGTGAGCATTGCTTCTGAGCATGCATGTTTTTTACTTTGGAGTTTAGTCCAACGGACTTGTGGACACACAATAGGAAAACCCAACAACACACATTGGCCCGGATTCACAAAGCACTTGCGCAGACGTATCTCGAGATACGCCGCATAAGTGCAAATATGCGGCGTCGTATCAATGCGCCGGACTCAGAAACTAAGATATGCCTGAAAATAGGCTTCATCCGACCAATGTAACTTGTCTACGCCGGTGTAGAGTGGGCGCATATTTACGCTAGACGTATTTGGCGCTCCCATTGATTTTCTATTCACATATGCAAATGAGGGAGATACGCCGATTCACGAACGTCCGTCCGTCCGACGCAGTGTGCGTAAAGTCATATGCC
The DNA here is from genome assembly GCF_905171775.1 of Rana temporaria. NCBI lineage: Eukaryota > Metazoa > Chordata > Amphibia > Anura > Ranidae > Rana > Rana temporaria. Next base: position 103,202,577 of record NC_053492.1, read on the forward strand.
CGGCGTAAAGTTATGCCCCATAAAGGAGGTGTAACTCAGCAGCATCCATGCAAAGGGCTGCAACAGGGAACACAAGCCGACGTATTTTACTCAGTTTACGTAGGACGTGAATATGACTAGGCGTAGGTTACGTTCACGCCATAGGCAGTAATCCGACGTGATTATGTGCATGCACACTGAGGCCGCGTACACACGGCCGAGAAACTCGATGGGCAAAACACATAGTTTTGCTCGTTGAGTTCCTTGTTCGGCTGTCAAAAAACTAGTCGAGCCAAATGTTCCCATTGCCCAACGAGGAAATATGTTCTCTTTTTGGCTCGACGAGTTTCCCGACGGGTTTCTCGGCGAAAAGTGTACACACGACCGGTTTTCTTGGCAGAATACATCTCCCATCGAGTTTCTTGCTGAATTCTGCCGAGAAAACCGGTCGTGTGTACGGGGCCTGAGATGCACCAATGGGACGGCGCATGCAAAGTTGGCGATTCGTATCTGTCTGGCACTCGGCCCATCATTTGCATGGGGTCACGCCTCATTAGCATGGCTCACGCCCACTTCCACTTACGCCGACTTACGCCTTGGAAACCCAGCGCAGATTTGGGAGGAAGTGCTTTGTGAATTCAGTGCTTGCCTTTCTGCGCTGCGTCGGCGTAGCGTAAAGGAGATACGCTACGGCGGCATAAATATGCGCCAGTGTCTGTGAATCCGGGCCATTGTTGTCGAAAATTTTTGAAACATTCTATCCCAAATTTGTTGGCGGAAAATCCAACAACAGCATACAAATGGTTGGATTTTCCGACAACAGCCTGCCATCACACAATTTCCATTGGAAAATCCGATCGCCTTTAGAATGTTTACTTTTAGCACTGGGTCTGAAAACATTGCTAATACCTTTTAAAAGCATGTAAGAACTTTGGAATTAATCTTCATACCAATATGTGTAGATTGACACTAATGCAGGGTTCCTGTGATTTTAAAGCATTTTTTTGCATGTTTCGTACCTTCCCAGGCTTGAGCATTTTTGCTTTAGCTAATGGAAATTTAGTTACTAAGAGATGGTCGTTTGACACCAAAAACAACCATTGGGGCTGGGTTCACACTGCAGAACACAGCGGCTTACAGCAGGAGTCCGCTGTGTCTTCATTCACCATTTCAGGTCCGATTTCAGCCTGAATTTGGACCTGAAATTAACCAAAAGATGCACAGGACTCCTGTGCAATTTGCACTAAAGCTGCTGTGGAGGTGTGTGAACCGGCTCCACAGAGAGCCAATCACAATCTCCTGCTATGCAATTTGAAACCCGCATCCAATTTGCAATAGTGTGAACCCAGCCTAAAGCAAAAGTACAACCATAGCTTGTTTGATTGTACTTCTCTTGTGGATCACAGGAGTGCAGTTCATTCTGCACTCCTGTGACTCGTTTTCAGCAGACAGAGCCGGTCCAGGCGTGGGAAAGATCACAGCCGTATGGTCCGGATCCGCCCACATACCTAGACCAGCACCCAGCTCAGCTTTTCATCTGGGCTGTTTTTTTAGCACATTGGGGGTTATTTACGAAAGGCAAATCCACTTTGCACTACAAGTGCAAACTACAAGTGCAAAGTGCACTTGAATTTGCATGAAAGTGCACTTGGAAGTGCAGTCGCTGTAAATCTGAGGGGTACTGTAGATCTGAAATGAGGGGAAGCGCTGCTGATTTTATCATCCAATCATGTGCAAGCTAAAATGCTGTTTTTTATTTTCCTTGCATGTCCCCCTCGGATCTACAGCGACTGAAATTCCAAGTGCACTTTGCACTTGTAGTTTGCACTTGTAGTGCAAAGTGGGTTTGCCTTTCGTGAATAACCCCCATTGTACTAAAAAACAGCCCAGATGAAAAGCTACGCTGGGTGCTGGTCTAGGTATGTGGTCGGATCCCGGCCATACGGCTGTGATCTTTCCCGCGCCTGGACCGGCTCTGTCTGCTGAAAATGAGTCACAGGAGTGCAGAATAGTGTTTATCTAGCTGATTAAAAAAATATATATATTTTTAGTTTTAATCTCTTAAAAATTTGAGATATTAAACAGTTTTCAGCAGTTTTATTTCTTACTAACATCTGATTTTGTCATCTAACTTATAACATAAGCCTTGAGAAACAGAAATAGTCCCTTTCTATGCTGCTCATTCTTCCTGTGCCCATGGAAATAATGTTTTCTAGAATTTCCCCCTGTAAAACAATATAAAGGAAGGAGGTAACAACACTTTGACCACACAGCCATCAGTTAAGAAGAGTGAAGACACAATTATCTGTGCATATAGAATCACAACCATTTCCTTTACTCAAGCTCATACTGTGCATTAGGCTAATAATAATTAAAGAAATATATATACAATTTTTAAAGAAGTACAGCCAAAGCTCATTTGGATGTACTTTTCCTGGGGATCACAGAAGTGCAGATCATTTTGCACTCCTGTGACCAGTTTTTAGCAGACAGCGGGCCAAAGTTCACTGTCTGCTAATGTCACAGAGCAGGTCCAGGCGCGGGAAAGATCGCAACAATGAAGTCAGGATCCACCCACGTGCCTGGACCGGCGCCTGGCTCAGACTCTCAACGAGTCACTAAGAGCTTGAGCCAGCCGCTGCCTCTCCCTCCACAGCCCAACGCTCCAGTGACTAACAGTCACCAGCTCTCTGTTCAGGGAGCTGTGAGAACTGAGCGATAAGCGGTGCCCTGCCCTGGTTCACACTGGTTAGATTTGATATGCCAAATCGCATGTCAAATCGGTGGCATTTGCCGGCACTAGCACCATCCTAATCAGTGCGACGCTGCATCAGCGGCGCTGCACCGATTTCAAAACGTTATTTTTTCCCATCCCCGCACAGTAAGAAACACTCCCTAGGGAACACATTTAACCCCTTGATCGCCCTCTAGTGTTAACCTGTTCCCTGCCAGTGACATTTACACAGTAATCAGTGTATTTTTATAGCACTGATTGCTGTATAGATGTCAATGGTCCCAAAAAAGTGTCAAAAGTGTACGATCTGTCTGCCGCAATGTCGCAGTCCTGCTAAAAATCGCAGATCGCCGCAATTACTAGTAAAAAAAAATGCCATAAATCCATTTCTCTATTTTGTAGATGCTATAACTTTTGCTTTTGCTTTTGCAATTTTCGCTTATTGTGATTTTTCTTACCAAACATATGTAGAAGAATAGATATTGACCAAAACTAATAAAAAAATTGTTGTTTTTTTGGGGGGATATTTATTATAGCAAAAAGTTTAAAAATTAGTTTTTTTCAAAATTGTGGCTCATTTTTTGTTTATAGCGCAAAAAGTGAAAACCCAAGAGGTGATCAAATACCACCAACGTTTGGGTTTGGGTACAACATCGTGCAATTGTCAGTTAAAGCACTTTAGCGCTGTGTCATGAAAAATGGCCTGGTCAGGAAGTGTGTAAATGCTTCCGGGGCTGAAGTGGTTAAATAACCTGTGAGGGTTAAGGTAAGTAATACAACCTCTTAATTCCCCCCCCCCCCCAAGCATTTAACTCCTGTACTGCAGGGGGGTCCCACTGTAAGGATACGTATTACCAAATTCCCAAAGTTCCTGGTAGTCCTGCCATGACAGTCTTAGTTAAATCCGGACGTAGATAGATTAGAATTTGTCCAGGCGGTGCAGCAGGAACTGGCTGAATTTCAATCCATCTATGGACAGGCTGGTTGTACTGATCTATTGATTGACTTCAGTACAACCAGCCCGTTGGGTTTTTTCATTCAATCACTTCTGGCGGCTATAGCCACCAGAACTGATCATTGTATTTTGACAGCTGGGAAACCTCCCAGTGTCAGAATACAATAGCACAGTGGGAATAATTCCCCTATCAACACTGACTGTGGTTGAAGGAAAGAAAATTGCATAATGTATGCCTACCGTAGGCATCGTCTGTTATGTAGTAACAATGCTCTCTTGGGCCCGGATTCAGAAAGCCCGCCATAACCTAGTGAGGCAGGTTCTGTATTCAGAAAGAACCTGCGCCTAAGTTATGGCGGCGTAGCGTATGAGGGCCGGCGTAAGCCCGCCTAATTCAAAATAGGAAGATGTGGGCGTGTTTTATGTCAATTCAGTGTGACCCCACGTATCCCAGTGCGCATGCTCCAAATTACGCCGCAAAGCCTCATTGGTTTCGACGTGAACGTAACTTACGCAAAGCCCTATTCGCAAACGACTTACGCAAACAACGTAAACAACGCAAAATTCAACGCTGGCCCGACAGCCATACTTAACATTGGCTACGCCTCATATAACAGGGGTAACTTTACTCCGAAAAAAGGTAAGGTAAACGACGTAAAAAAATGCGCCGGGGGGACGTACGTTCATGAATCGGCGTATCTACCTAATTTGCATATTCTACGCGTAAATCTCCGGAAGCGCCACCTAGCGGCCAGCCTAAATATGCAACTAAGATACGACGGCGTAAGAGACTTACGTCAGTCGTATCTTAGCCAAATTTCGGCGTATCTTGCTTTCTGAATACAGAAAGAAGATACGCCGGCGCATGCTAGAATTTACGCGGCGTATCAATAGATACGCCAACGTAAATTGTTTCTGAATCCGGGCCTAGCTGTCTCCCAATTGCTCTCCTATGTTATTACTTTTTCACATGTCTCCAGTGGGGACCATAGGCAGCAATGCTGACGATCATTGTGCAGACATGTTCCACAGTTGTCCCAAACAGAAGACTAGCTCTGAAAAAAAATTAAAGACTGTATTAGAACAAATAGCAATTGTTTGTGATTCACATATTCATGGTAGGCTGGCATCAATGCAAGGCATGTTAACACGCAACATCACACTCTGCAATCAACTGCTAGTGTTGGAATGGGCCCTGAAGTATAAAGTAATACATTTAAAATTAAAAAGATTGTTTTTCTATGATAAATAATATTTAAAATATATGTTAACTGTATTATTTGTTTTAAAGCATAAGCGGTTGCTTGTAAAATGTTTATAGGAAGTAGCAGTAAGAATGCACAGGTCAAGGGTTACTTTAGATAAGATGACCTACACAAGGGGGTAGCTGGTAAACATTGTTTTTTTTAGAAAAGGATACATCATTTAATACGCATGGGAAATTATCTCATATACCACTCTGTGATCAGTTAAATCATTTTTTTACAAGCTCGCTTTTGGGAGTTAACCATGTACAGCGACTAGTTTAAACTAAAAACAAATCAGATATATTTTTGTCTTTTATAATGAAGTATCAATAATAGTATCAATAATAGCTAAAGCAACTAACTTCTACCGCCCTTCATTCTTCGCTTGCGGTGGGAGAACAATTAAAATTCATATGGTCCAGTCATCAGTACCTGGCAGTTTTCCAAAATGTCTGAGCCCACTTTTTCCAGAACATTATGCTGCCCAACTCAAGTTAATGCAGGGAGAAAGCCCCACAGCATCATGGGAGGCAAGCTTTTTACTCTTAGACATATTTTTTCAAGATATTGTAGGGAGGAGTGGTACATCTGTACAAATATAAAAGACGCAATTTAATGCGGCTCTGTATTAATTAATTAATTATTGAAAGCACATTTAGGGCTAGATTCAGGTAGGGGGACGTAAGTTTGGGCTGGCGTAGCGTATGTTATTTACGCTACGCCGCCGCAATTTAGAGAGGCAAGTGCAGTATTCACAAAGCACTTGCTCCGTAAGTTGCGGCTGCGTAGCGTAAATCTGCCCGCGTAAGCGAGCCTAATTCAAATATGGAACAGGGGGGGCGTGTTTTATGTTAATGACTAGTGACCCGACGTGATTGACGTTTTTAACGAACGGCGCATGCGCCGTTCGTGGACATATTCCAGTGTGCATTGCTCCAAAGTATGCCGCAAGGACGTATTGGTTTCGACGTGAACGTAAATTACGTCCAGCCCCATTCACGGACGACTTACGCAAACGACATAAAATTTTCAAATTTAGACCCGGGAACGACGGCCATACTTAACATTGGCTAGGCCAGCTATTTGTTCGACTAACTTTACGCCGGAAAAAGCCTTACGTAAACGACGTAAAAAAAATGCGCCGGGTGCATGTACGTTTCTGATTCTGCGTATCTAGTCATTTGCATATTCTACGCCTGAACTCAACGGAAGCGCCACCTAGCGGCCAGCGTAAATATGCACCCTAAGATACGACGGCGTAGGAGACTTACGCCGCTCGTATCTTAGCCTAATTTAAGCGTATCTGGTTTCCAGAATACGCTTAAATTTACGAAGGTGTATATTTAGAGTTACGACGGCGTAACTGTCTCTGAATCTAGCCTTTAAAATGCAAGCAGTGTAAATTCATTTGACCATGTGTCAGCCTCTTGAAGCCCCTGCATAGCAGAGCTAAAGCCAGCTACAGATGACTCAAATCTCGGCCGGTTCAGGAGGGACTGGCTGAGCTTAAAACCTAGTATGGGGGAGCTGATTGTATCCAAAATGATCGTACAACCAGCATGCCTGATTTTTAGGATGTGATTATTGCCAGTGGCTATAACCGATAGCAATAATCACTGTGTTATCCTGGCTGGGACAGCTCCCCGCACTCCCTGCCGAGAGAACCCAATGACTCTGAAGGATGCACCCATGGTTGCAGGAAAGAAAATTGCATCATCTATGGCCAGCTTCAGACTGGGAGTGGGAGGGTTAGCACAAGGATCTAGAAAGCTGTGCTACAGTGATCATGAGCTGATAAGGATCTTGATGGTAGGAGGAGAGAGCAGAGTAGCAGATGAGCTCATCAGTGTTCTTCAGCAAACAATTATCAAAGTGACAAAGAATCACTCCATATTTAGAACAAAAGATTACAGCGCACACATACAAAAATGACATTTAAATCCTGCAAGGCTATTTAAAGCACCTGAACATATTAAGCAAATAAGCAAAAATATGGGAATCTGCTCACACTATAAAGCCATATAGTGCTTAAGCCCACTACTGCGTCAAAGTACTCCATTATCAGTGGGTCCTATACTATTCATAGAAGGGAAGATCCCACTTCTCAGCCATGGGAGCAATACACTCCTCTTTATGGGAGAAATAAAAGGACTCCTCCTATATTATATAATGTCATTTTTGTATGTGTGCGCTATAATCTTTTGTTCTGTTTGTATGGTCTTATAGCAGCACCATCTTTAATGTAACGCATTGTTCGGGTGTGCCCCCCAAGTATTTGTTTGTCACTCCATATTTGATCTCCTTTGTTTCCCTTTATCCTAGTGCTATAAAAATACTTTTTCCAATGAAGAATTTTGTATTTTTTGTAGCATCATCTATGGTTTCCCTAAGCTTATGAATATGTGACCCATAGTAATCTATTTTTGAAGCTGGGTTCTTTTTAGTAATCCATAAAAAATTAACACAGGTTTGTATTACCGTTTGTGTCCATATTTCTCACTACTTAGGCCCCGTACACATGGTCGGACAAAACCGATGAGAATGGACCGAGGTTCAGTTTCATCGGTCCAAACCGACCGTGTGTATAGCCCATCGGTCTTTTTTCCTTCGGTCCAAAATTTTAAAACATGCTTCAAAACCAAACCGATGGACCGCTGCCCGATCGGTCCAAACCGATGGTTAGTACAGAAAAGCATCGGTTCAAAACCCGCGCATGCTCAGAATCAAGTCGACGCATGCTTGGAAGCATTGAACTTCGGTTTTTTTTCAGCATGTCGTGTGTTTCACATCACCGAGTTCTGACCCGATCAGATTTTGAACTGATGGTGTGTACACCCATCAGACCATCAGGCCACTTCAGCGGTGAACCGATGAAAACGGTCCGTCGGACCATTCTCATCGGTTTTGTCCGACCGTGTGTAACAAGGCCTGAGAGGTCTATTAACCTCCTGGGCGGTGTTCCCGAGTCTGACTCGGGGTGAGATTTTTGGGCTAAAATCGGTAACCCCGAGTCAGACTCGGGCTTGCCTCGCTGGATCCACAGGGAGTGTTTACTTACCTTGTCCCTGGATCCAGCGATGCCACCGCGCTGTGTGAGCGAGCGGGACCTCGCTCGATTCACACAGCGTCCTCCTGTGCCGCCGATCTCCGTTCCCTGCGACGTTACGACGCACGGGGACGGAGAACGGCGCCAAATTCAAAAAAGTAAACAAACACTTTACATACAGTATACTGTAATCTTATAGATTACAGTACTGTATGTAAAAAAAAACACACACCCCTTGTCCCTAGTGGTCTGCCCAGTGTCCTGCATGTCGTTTTATATAATAAAAACCTTTTTTTCTCCCTGCAAACTGTAGATTGTCCATAGCAACCAAAAGTGTCCCTTTATGTCAAAAATAGTTTTAGATCAGCTAGAAAACAGCGATAATAAATTATAATCACTTGCAGAATTGTGCGATAGCGATTTGTGGGGAAATTCATCATAAAAAAAAAAAATTATGACAATGACAATTCTGCAACTGAGCAAATTTCAGTGATTTTGATTTGATTACATTATTGAATAATTTTTATTATAATTGTATTATTATTTGTTATAATTATTTATAGTTATTTATTATATTATAATTTATAATTTTGTTTTTAAAAAAATGTCATACCTGGGATGCCTATTAGAATCTTGTTTGGTCAGATTTAAGTGAGTTATTTCTAAAAATTACAGACCTACAATATAAAACGCCAAATTTCCTTGCAAATAATGGTACCGCTTTCAGCATGTTTTTTCTGAAAGAATCATACCGCCAGGGAGGTTAATAGAAAATATGATGTGCGAATGTCTCATACATTTGCACAGCTGTCCAAAATATTCCCCATATTTTGCCTAATGCATTTAATTCCTATGATCGTCAGCTCCATCTATTGGCCATAATGCTGTATTTTCCTGATTGAGGTATTTCAGGGAAATATCATATTATGGCCACGAGATGGAGCTGATGACCATAAGAGATAAAAGTATTGTATTTCATCTGTGTATTTAGCTGTTTGCCTGGAGATTAGCTTTAAAATTGAACTGTGGGAAATATTACCCTTGCAGTTGAGCTTCTCCTGCACTGCAAGAGTGAATTGCTCATTTTTATCTAGGGAAACAATAAAAAGCCATGTTTCTAACCTTGCCACTTGCTTCTTCAGCAGCCAATGCTCCAGATTATGAGTGGACCTTCGTTGTCCTTACTAGTGGTCCTGACCTGTATATGACGCCAGAGTCCCTGAGAATGATTGAGTGACGCAGTGCCCAAAGCATGCAGCTGGGAGGAAGCATGTGGTAATGACAGATTAGGTAAGTAAACTGCTTTTTAGGCTCAATGCACACTGCCGTAAAATTGTTGCTTCTACAGGAGTTTTGTGTTCTGCCTGTAGAAGCAACTCAATGTTATCCTTTGTGTCCATGCACATTAGGACGTTTACAGGCATATTTAGAGGATGTTTAGAAGCAGGGGAAAAAAAACCTTCTCATTCGCGTTTCTGATTGGAGCTCACTGGCAGAAAAAACGTAAAACTCTCCGAAACTCGTCTAAACTTTGTACAAAAAATGCTCTATATGGAAGTTTTTTACTCCAAAGTGAACAAACGTTTTTAGCCCAGTGTGCATGGAGCCTCAGGTTCACCTGAACAAAAATGAACATTTACCTGTGGATTTTATCAGTTCTGCTTTAATTTTGCGTCAAGGGCTCTTTCAGCATAGGCGGTAGGTTTGAGATGGGAAAGTAATTAAGGCAGCTAAATGTTGTCTGCGGCTTGTCTTTAGACATGGGACTTACCACACATAGAGAAGTGGTGTTGTGTGAACAGGAGTATTGCACAGTGTCACATATCTGTGTCTTCAGTCATTATCTCATCACATTTCAGCCTGATCATATGCCTAGCAAGAGGTATGAATCACCCTGACACAGAAAGAGCTTACTATTCATTAAATCTGACTAATCAGAAATCAGCTGTCATTGTTCTTGCCAGGTCACATAGGAATGTGAAGGACAGCTGGTCTCTATGGGATGCACCACCATGTCTGTTGCATAAGATTTATAAATGAGCTCTCACTATTAGGGATGAGCTTCGTATTCGAGTCGAAAACTCATTTTCGACTCGAACAACGTAGGTTCGATCGTTCGCCGAATTACGACAAGTTACGTTTCACAGCCCATAATTCACTGCGGCATCACAGTGCATTGTTGTTTGATGATTGGCCAAGCATGCTTGGCCAATCACAGCTTGCAAAAAACGGAGAGCCATAATTGGCCAAAGCCAGTTGACTTTGGCCAATTTCTGCCTTTTTTTAGTACACGCCCCATACTATAAAAGGCCGCCTGCAGGTTGGCCTTGTGTAGTGTGTTGCGGTGATTAAGAGAGAACAGAGAGAGACAGAGAGAGTGTAATTTTTTGCAGGTAGATAGAGCAGGCAGGCTAGTTAAATTTACAGTGTGTAGAGGATATATATGCATCCCAGGTGTTGTATATATATTTATACACTGTATAGTTTAGCTAGATCAGCTCTTCCTAATTTACTGGCAGGCAGGTGATTGTGCTAGCTGCAGTATTCTCACGTAGTGTATTGCTATTTTTCTCAAAGATTTTCACACCTATTTTACAGGGACCAGACATTACATTAAAGCCGCAAGCAGTTTTAAATTACTTTTTTCTTATAGTAATCTCATTTTGTGCAGGGACAGTTCTAAACATGTGCCACTTCACAGGCATACTATAGACACCCAGCAGGTACGATATTTAAAGAAATTTTTCATTTTTTTTATTTTTATTTAAGCATCATTAAAATCACTGCTCCTGAAAAAACGACCATTTTTAAAACTTTTTTTCCATTGATACATGTTCCCTGGGGCAAGACCCAGGTTCTCAAAGACGTTTTCACAAGCATACTATAGACACCCAGCAGGTACAATATTTAAAGGAATTTTTCATTTTTGTTTTTTATTTTTATTTAAGCATCATTAAAATCATTGCTCCAGAAAAAGCGACCGTTTTTAAAACTTTTTTCCATTGATACATGTTCCCTGGGGCAAGACCCGGGTTCTCAAAGACGTTTTACGACAATAACTTGCATATTAGGCTTTAAAATTAGCACTTTTGAATTCGAACGTTTGAGTCCCATAGACATCAATGGGATTCTAAATGTTCGCGCCAATGGTCGGTCCGTTTGAAGGTTCTGGTGCGAACCGAACGGGGGGGGGGTGTTCGGCTCATCCCTACTCACTGTATGTAATGTGCTTTGTCGCATAACACTGTAAAATCACTCATGCCGCGTACACAATCGGACATTCCGACAACAAAGCCGTGTATTTTTTTTGACAGATTGTTCGCTCAAACTTGTCTTGCATACACACAGTCGGACAAATGACACTACGACAAGCCGAGAAAAATGAAGTTCAATGATTCCGAGCATGCGTCGGAATTGTATACAGACGATCTGAATTTGTTGTCGGAAAAATTGAGAATCAGCTCTCAAACATTTGTTGTCGGAAATTCCTACAGCAAATGTCCGATGGAGCCTACACATGGTCGGAATATCCGACCAAAAGCTCACATCGAACATTTGTTGTCGGAAATTTTGACCGGTGTTTGGCGTCTGGTAATGTCCTCAAAAACATAACAGGGGGTATCATTTTTGGCTCGGCATATGTACAACTGGACAGAGAGGGACCTCTGGTAAGTATTAGGAGGGCTGGGGGAGGCTGCTGCACACAGAAGGCTTAATGGATAGAATCCATTAAGATAAAAAAAAACTGACTTTCATAGGCGTGCGCAGCCTATTGCATTAGGGTGTGCACCCCAAAGCTCAAACACACATGAATGCCACCGGCTGTCACAGGGAGGAGGCTCTGGTGGTGGGAGACAGTTGATTGGGAGCATATTACGCTACACCCTAAATACAAGTGTAATGTGTTCCTAAAGTTGAACCTAGCTTTTAATATAATGGTGGCATTTACACTGGCCCCTGGCACCCCCCAACCACCCACCTGGTGCCACCCCTGTATAATGCTAATTCACATGGGGTGATTAGGGTGTGCCCAGGCACTTCCGGCACACCCTGTGCGCACGCCTATGCAGACTTTACAATCCCTTTAAGGCTGCTACAAAAGTTTGCAATGCTTTGTTGTAATTTGTTTGTAAAGTCCCCCTCCAACTAGTGCAGTGACCTCTATGCTGTAGTCCTACCCAACCCATGTTTCTTGGCTACAGATGTGTAAGCACTTGTTTTCCCTGCTCAGGATCACAATAAATACATCATCAGATGTTGTAACCCGTCCCCACTCTGCTAAAATGTGTTTTTGGGCTACATACAGTATATATACTCGAGTGTGTGCCGAGTTTTTCAGCCCTTTTTTAGGCTGAAAATACCCACCTCGGCTTATACTCAAGTCAGTACCTGAATTCTTGACAGGCGTCCAATTTTTTTTAAAAGTCACGGCTTCCTCCTGACGTTTTGTTTGTGATAGGCATTTGACACTGTGTTCCACCTATCACGGAGGACCTCTTATCCTCGGACAGTTTCCCAGCAGACACTGTGTTCAGTGTTCCGCCAATCGCGGACATCCTCTTGTTCGAAGGATGAAAGAATGTCCGTGATTGGCGGAACACTGAACACAGTGTCTGCTGGGAAACTAAGTCTAAGGATGAGCGGACCTCCGTGATAGGGGGAACACAGTGTCAAATGACAATCACGGAACGGAACGCTAGGAGGAAGCCGCGACTTTTAAAAAATATACGCCTGTCAAGAATGCAGGTACTCGGCACAGTCTCCATGAATAGGTGGAACACAGTGTCAAATGCCTATCACGGAATGCCAGGAGGAAGCCGCGACTTTTAAAAAATGGACGCCTATCAAGAATGCAGGTACTCGGGCATAGCGAGACTGCAATGGGCACATTGAGGTATGGCACAGTGAGACTGCAATGGGCACAGTGAGGTATGGCACAGTGAGACTGCAATGGGCACAGTGAGGTATGGCACAGTGAAATTGCAATGGGCAAAGTGAGGTATGGCACAGTGAGACTGCAATGGGCACAGTGAGGTATGGCATAGTGAGACTGCAATGGGCACAGTGAGGTATGGCACAGTGAGGTTGCAATGGGCACAGTGAGACTGCAGTGGGCACAGTGAGGCATGCAAATGGGCATTGTTGACCCTCTTTTCCGCTTACAGTGGCTGCTGCATTCTCACCCTCGGCTTATACTCGAGTCAATACAGTTTTTTGTGGTAAAATTAGGTCCTCGGCTTATACTGGGGTCGGCTTATACTTGAGTATATACGGTACCTGTTTATTAGAGGCTCCAACCGCTCCTCTCTTTATCCAAGACAAAGAAAACATTTTGGCTGGAGCTGGGCTTTAACATGGATAGTGCTTGCACAGAAGAAAATTAGCATATTAGTTAGATTAGTAAGTAGACTCTTAGGGCCAGATTCACAAAAGAGATACGACGGCGTATCTCCTGATACGCCGTCGTATCTCTGTGATCCGTCCGTCGTAACTATGCGGCTGATTCATAGAATCAGTTACGCATAGATAGCCCTAAGATCCGACAGGTGTAATTGACTTACACCGTCGGATCTTAGGATGCAATTCTAGGCCGGCCGCTAGGTGGCGATTCCATTGCGGTCAGCGTAGAATATGCAAATGACTAGTTACGGCGATTCACGAACGTACGCTTTACCCGTCGCTCTAAATTTACGTTGTTTCCGTCGAGATACGCCACGTAAAACTAAGGCTGCCCTCTAGGTGGTGTAACCCATGTTAAGTATGGCCGTCGTTTCCGCATCGAAATTTAAAAATTCACGTCGTTTGCGTAAGTCGTCCGTGAATGGCGCTGGACGCCATTTACGTTAACGTCGAAACCAATGACGTCCTTGCGACGTCATTTAGCGCAATGCACGTCGGGTAATTTGACGGACGGAGCATGCGCAGTACGTTCGGCGCGGGAATGCGCCTAATTTAAATGGTGCCCGCCGTATTTGAATTATGCGGGCTTGCGCCAAGCGGATTTACGTTACACCGCCGCAAGTTTACAGGTAAGAGCTTTGTGAATCAGGCACTTACGCTGTAAACATGCGGCGGTGTAACGTAAATGGGATACGTTATGCCGCCGCAGCGTAACGTATTTGTACCTGAATCTGGCCCTTAGTACCTAAAGCAACAATAACTACGTTTTGATCAAACATGACAAATGTTGCCATACAGTATTGGAACTGCAAAACAATACTGAGACTAATACAGGTGTGCCTAATATATATTTCCAGCATAACTCTCAAATTTCTGATACTGTCGTAAGAGACACATTTGAGAACAAAATGTCTCAAAAAAGGCGCACCCTTCCCATCACCCAGGTCACTAGACTTCCTAGACGTTTCCTGTGAATTTGCAACATGTAACACCCACGTGAAGAGACTGGGAACACCTCCTCTCACTTTTAGGTCCCTTGCTAATGAGGATCTCAGATAAATTGCTTAGCTCCACATGTGTAATGTTAACCGGTTGTACTACCATACCCACTAATGCACCATAACTTTACAGTGTTGTTTATTCCCTTTCCTATTATGTTTTTTTCTCTCATCTTTATTAATGAATCTTGGTGTGGGGAACCTCAGAGGTGTGGACATGAATTTTTAAAGGGGCAATACGGAGAACAAATATGGAAGGACTTTGTAAAGATGTTGTAATGGCAGTAATTCACAGAATTCGTATGTAATAAATCACCAATCAGTGATATCTTCTTGTAGCATCTCCCTACTTTCCAACTACTCTAATAGCATGTCCACAGGCTCTCAACATCTTCTGCAACAAGTCCATAGTGTATGAGAGTCTTTGGTAGGATTATATACACTAAATATATTTATTGAATATAATTTATGCTCTGTTTCAAATTCTGCTTTATAAGTTGGCATACCTCCTTAGACCCCTTCTGTCTGAACAGTACAGTCACTTGTTGATTTGGCACCATCCACAGGCAGCTTAACTCTTCGACAAGACACTGAAGTTGAAGTCAACACAATTTACTTCAGCTAATTGCAGTACAGAGGATGTGTTTCCAGTCTCTTGACGTGTAAGAACACAAAGACTTTAATAAGCCCTGTCTCTATGGATAACTAACACGGACTAAGGGAACATAGAAGAAGTGGGAAGGGTCTTGCTTGGAGTAACTAACTGGCACTAAACAGCAGGGGAGGACAGATGATAATACCAAAATCTTCATCAGTAAACAAGTTTTAGAGCCGGTTCACACTGGGGTGACCTGGGATCTGACTTCAAGTCACCCCAATTTGCTCCAAGTCGCGCGGTTGTGAAAATGAATGGAAGTGAATGGAGACGTCTTAATGTACACTACTGAAGTCGCTCCGACTTCAGAAAAGGTTCCTGTACTACTTTAATCCGAATTGTAGGCGACTTGTACCCATTGATTTTAATGGAAGTCACCTCAGATGTTGGATCACTGTCTTAACTGAAGCAACAATACAGATAACATACATGTTGCCCCTGTGTGAACGGGGTGTTAGTGGTGCAAAACCACCACAAGATGTTAGCATAACAATGCAAAGCAATAATAACCTATTCGTTCAATACAACAACAAAAATACACAAAATTGGGGCTTAACAGTGAAGCTGCTTGGTGGTCCAGGCTACCCTTGAGGTCCTCTGTATCTATTACAGTGCCCACCATTGACCTAAAATGTTCTTATCTTTGTGGACAGAAACAAATACAGACATACAGCGGGGAAAATAATTATGTGATCCCCTGCAGATTTTGTAAGTTTGCCCTCTTACAAAGCAATGAAGGGTCTACAATGTTTTATCATAGATGTATTTTAAATGATAGAGACAGAATATCAACCAATGTACTCTTGTAAAATCTTGAATGAGAACCTTCTTCCTTCAGCCAGAACACTGAAGATGGGTCGTGGATGGGTCTTTCAGCATGACAATGACCCAAAGCATACCACGAAGGCAACAAAGAAGTGACTCAAGAAAAAGCACATTAACAACTTGTCCACCGGGCCTATTTTGGCACTTCTCTCCTTCATGTAAAAATCAAAAATTTTTTGCTAGAAAATTAATCAGAACGCCCAAACATTATATATTTTTTTTAGCATACACCCTAGGGAATAAAATTACGGTCATTGCAAATTTTTTTCTTGAACGGTATTTGCGCAATAATTTTTCAAACGCCTTTTTTTGGAAAAAAAAAACTGTTTCATTAATTAAAAAATAACAAAACAGTAAAGTTAGCCCAATTTTTTTGTATAATGTGAAAGAGGATGTTACGCCGAGTAAATAGATACCTAACATGTCACGCTTTAAAATTGCGCACACTCATGGAATGGCGCCAAACTTCGGTACTCAAAAATCTCCATAGGCAACGCTTTAACATTCTTTGCAGGTTACTATTTTCGAGTTACAGAGGAGGTCTAGTGCTAGAATTGCTCTAACGCACGTGACGATATCTCACATGTTGGGTTTGAACGGCATTTACATATGTGGGCGGGACTTGCATGCGTGTTCGCTTCTGCGTGCGAGATAACGGGGACAGGGGCGTTTTAAAAAAAAAAAAATTATTTTATTTACCTAATTTGTTTTATTTTTACACTTTTTTTTTACATTTTCTTTTTTTGATCACTTTTATTCCTATTACAAGGAATGTAAACATCCCTTGTAATAGGAATCAGTGTGACACGTCCTCTTTATGGAGACATGTGGGATCAATAAGACTCCACATCTCTCCTCCGGGCTTACAAGCATGAAAAAAAAATAAAAAACAAGCATGAAATTGGTGAAAAAAAAAGTCACCAATCACATGCCGACAGCCGCGATTGCGGCTTTGTTTACTACCGGGTACTGGGCATGACGACATAACGTCACGCCCGGGCCTCCGACGGTCATAGAGGTGACTGGTGACCATCTGGTCATGGTCACCGGTCATCTCTTTGCTTTCCAGACAGCGCCGACCGATTCGCTCTCCAGGCCCCCGATGGCACGGGAGAGCCCGGAGAAGCACCGGATGCCTATAAGAACGATCAAGCGGCAGAACTTATCCCAGGGACGTCCTCGGTTGTCAAGAGGTTAAGGTCATGGAGTGGCCTAGCCAGTCTTCAGACCTTAACCCTATAAAAAAATGTATGGAGGGAGCTGATACTTCGAGTTGTCAAGCGACAGCCAAGACATAGTGTGGATCTAAGTCTAAGTATCTGTGGATCTAAGGCATCTGTGTCAAGTTGATGTAAACCCGAATTCTTTTATTTATTTTTTGCTGTCACAATGTAGAGTATAAGATTTCCTATCATCTGTGCCCAGTCTTGCCACAAAGAGGTAATCCAGATCTGAGCAATCCTCTTTTCTTTTTTTCAGTGAGATAAACGGACAAACAGGAGGAAACTTTTGTCCGTTCTTCCCCCTTGCTGTGAATGACAGGTTATTTACATATTTCATGCACTAGCCTGAGACAGGCATTACTTTTTAATTCCCACCCCCACTCCTTTTCTGAAGTCATGTGGTTACTTTTCTGGATTTTGACTGGATGTTGGTGATCATAGCAGAATTTAGTGTAAGGAATCCACAGGAGAAAATGCATGTTGACAAGAGGAGTGTAGAGGTGTGCGGGGAGTCTACTGACATCACGACTCCACCCACAGAGCTCCAGACAACAGACCCACCCACAGAATCTGCAGTTTTTTAGTTCTTATAACAGACAGAGGGGAGACATTTGACAGGTAAGGATACATGCAGGAGGCATGTATATCCTTATAGATCAGCACTATGGCAGTAGTTCAGAAAGGATGAGTGTGGGTTTACATCCACTTTACGGATTTATAGCTGGATTCAGGTAGTTGAGCCTAACATTAGGCAGGCGTAGCGTATCGCATATACGCTACGCCGCCGTAAGTTAGAGAGGCAAGTGCTGTATTCACAAAGCACTTGCGTCCTAAGTTACGGCAGCGTAGCGTAAATGTGCCAGCCTAAGCGCGCCTAATTCAAATTGTGAATAGGTGGGCGTATTTTATGCAAATTAATCGTGACCCGACGTGATTGACGTTTTTTACGAACGGCGCATGCGCCGTCAGTGGACATATCCCAGTGCGCATGCTCCAAATTACGCCGCAAAGACTTATTGGTTTCGAGGTGAACGTAAATTACGCCCAGCCTCATTCACGGATGACTTACGCAAACGACGTAAAAATTTTAAAATTAGACGCGGGTCCCACGTCCATACTTAACATTGGCTGCGCCATCTTTTTGGTGGAATAGCTTTAGGTCTGAAAACGCCTTACGTAAACGGCGTATCTTAACTGCAACGGGCAAGCGTACGTTCTTGAATAGGCATATCTCGCATTCTAGGCGTAAATCAGCGTACACGCCCCTAGCGGCCGGCGGAAATAGGCAGCTAAGATACGACGGCATAGGAGACTTACGCTGGTCGTATCTTAGCAACATTTAAGCGTATCTCAGTTTGAGCATACGCCTAATGTTACGACGGCACAGATTCAGAGTTACGACGGCGTATCTACTGATACGCCGGCGTAACTCTCTCTGAATCTAGCTATTAGAGAAGATCTGTAAAGAAGAGTGGACCAAAATCCCCCCTGAGATGTGTGCAAACCTGGTAACCAACTACAAGAAACGTCTTACCTCTATGCTTGCCAACAAGGGTTTCTCCACCAAGTACTAAGTCATGTTTTGCTTAGGGATCAAATACTTATTTTACTCACTGAACTGCAACACAAATTATAACATTTGTGTGTTTTTTCTGGATTTTTGGTCGATATTCTGCCTCTTTCATTTAAAATACACCTATGATAAACATGACAGACCCCTCATTTCTTTGTAAGTGGGCAAACGTACAAAATCTGCAAGGGAAGAAATAGTAATGTTCCCCACTGTACAATCAGTTTGTCATGAACTTAAAGCGGTAGTTCCCCCTCCAAAAAAGTTCTACCCTTAGTCTGATGCTCATTTTGTCTAGGGGAATCGGCTAGTTGTTTTAAAATCGACGCTGTACTTACCGTTGTAGAGAGCGATCTTCTCCGTCGCTTCCGGGTTTGGTCTGGGCGTTCCTTCTTGATTGACAGTCTTCCGACATTCTTCCGACGGTCGCATTCATCGCGTCACGATTTTCCAAAAGTAGCCGAACGTCGGTGCGCAGGCGCCGTATAGAGCCGCGCCGACGTTCGGCTTCTTTCGGCTACTCGTGACGCGATGGATGCGACCGTCGGAAGCCTGTCAATCAAGAAGGAACGCCCACTCCCGAAGACCCATACCCGGAAGCGACGGAGAAGATCGCTCTCTACAACGGTAAGTACAGCGTCGATTTTAAAACAACCAGCCGATTCCCCTAGACAAAATGAGCATCAGACTAAGGGTAAAACTTTTTTGGAGGGGGAACTACCGCTTTAAGAGATATTCTTCTGTATGTAGCCATTCACAATGGTCAAGATCAGCAAAAAGAATTGACAATACAATTAAAGGTACATAGAAAAGTTAGGAATAAAAGCAAGTTAGAGAGATTTAGGACCAGAGGACTGTCCCTTTAAGTGAGAGACAGCGGTCAGGAAACCAGAACAGTCATTCTGGACTAATAAGCAGCTTCAGTGTCTTTATTCATTGACAAGGGAATCTGAATTTGACGTAAACAGCTGAGAATTTTCTGATTCAGTTTTTATTTTCCTTTTAAGTAAAGATTTTCCATTCAGTGCTGCAACTCTCAGGACTACCCCCTCCTCTTAGAAGGCGGAGGTGAGAAGCCAACTATATATATGACAATGTAGCCTTGTCTACATGAACATTTGTCAGTGGTCAGTGCAGGAAAATGCTCCCTCCCAGCTCTGCGCGCTGTGTATTGCTGCTTGTGGTTACCTGTCTCAGCTATGGCGTGTCGTGTTCAAAAGAAACTCATATTGACTGTAAGTATCACACTGCTGTCTATAATTCCTGATGAAAATGGAAAGAACATATTTTTTGCATTGTCTGAGTCTTCTAGGACTCACACTGTAAGGGATAATGTGAAAAGAGCAGTGACTCTTAGCAACCAATCAGGAATCATCACTCATGGTTCTGCTTGCACTATACCAATAGGTAAAATGTTGATACATTTTAATGAAAATCACTTTTGTTTTATTTTCTAAAGCATTAGAATTGTGTTAAAAATTGTAATAACTTTTGTTAGCATTTCTAATGGTTAGTGGGGTCAAATCAACATTTGTTTTCAACTATAGCAATGAGAAAATAAGAAGGAGCAGGATAGTAAATGTTCTAACAGTGTATTGGGTTTTCGTTTGGGAAATTACATTGATTTCAAAATCAAATGCGAAAAGCAAAAGCAATTTTGAATTACTTTCCAACGACATTTGTAAAGTCATCGAATTTACTGAAAATTTCCATACGAACCTTCGTTTGGAAATCAACCATTGTATGGCCAGCTTAAATGTAGGTTTTTATACGTGTTTCAGTGCCAGTTTGGGGGCAATTTAAAAGACATATGTGCGGGTTCATGCATTGATGTCTTGCGAAATCGCCAAAAGTACTGCAGAAACAACTTTTGGAAATCGGTGTGGCGCCACAAAGTATTCGTTGCACCGATTGTGACAGTGCCGTTGCCAGCAATAGGCTGAGATTCGGAATGCGATTTGACATGTCAAATCGCGCCGATGTGAACGGGGGCTAAAAGTGTCTATTAATAAAGTACAAAGGGGTAGATCCTCGTACAACGGCGCATTAATGCGCCAGGGCGTAGCGTATCTAAGATACACTACGCCGCTGTAACTTACTTTTTGTTTGTTTGAATCCTCAACGAATTTGCGCCGTAAGTTACGGCGGCGTAGTGTATCTGTTGCGGCGTAAGGGCGCGGAATTCAAATGGAAGTGATGAGGGCGTGTTTTATGTTAATACGTCGTTACCCCGACGTAAACAACGTTTTTTTTTAACTGCACATGCGCCGTCCATGGGGGTATCCCAGTGTGCATGCTCGAAATTTAACCGGAACAAGCCAATGCTTACGGCAGTGACGTCATTCTACGCAAATCCCTATTCGCGAACGACTTACGCAAACGACATAAAAAAATCTAAATTGTACGCGGGAACGACGGCCATACTTAACATTGAGTACGCCTCATAACAACAGCGTTAACTATACGCCGGAAAAAGCCGAACGCAAACGACGGAAAAAAATGCGCCGGGCCAACGTACGTTCGTGGATCGCCGTAACTAGCTAATTTGCATACTCGACGCGGATTTCGACGGGAACGCCACCTAGCGGCCGCCTAAAAATTGCATCTGAGATCTGACGGCGTACTAAAACGTACGCCTGTCGGATCGAACCCAGATGCCGTCGTATCTTGTTTTGTGGATACAAAACAAAGATACAATGCGGGAAATTTAAAATTACGCCGGCGTATCAGTAGATACGCCGGCGTAATCCTTTTGTGGATATACCCCAAAGTATTTCTAAAAGAAGGTTGGGGACTGGTGATACTCAGTGCTACTATATGCAAGAGTTCACCTGACAGCCCAAGGTTCTGTTCTGGCTTTTTGTAGCTTTACCTGGAGCAAGTGCAATGGTGCTATCTACAGGTTCATGAAGGGTTTATTGAACCCTATAGGGCTTGTGTACACAGGTGCTTGAAAATGGAAGATGATACACATGACAGAGTATTGCCAAAACTATGTTACAGAACTACAAGTCCCATGAGGCATTGCAAGGCTGACAGTTACAAGCATGACTCCCACAGGCAGAGGCATGATGGGACTTGTATTTCCAAAACAGCTGGAGGGCTCTCAAGCTTTTACAAACAGATACTAACCTTGGATGTATACTGCTTTTTGCTACAGCCTTCAAAGTGCTTAATACCAGCTGCAGAAAGATTGTATGAAATGTTATTTGGTTAAATACTTAGGGCCAGATCCACAGCCAGGCGGCGCAGCGGAACGTAACCTATTTAGGTTACACCGCCGCAAATTTTCGGGCAAAGTGCCCGAACCACAAAGCACTTACCTTGAAATTTGCGGCGGTGTATCCTAAATCCGTCCGGCGCAAGGCGGGCCAATTCAAATGGGGCCAGTCCCATTTAAATTAGGCGCGCTCCCGCGCCGGACGTACTGAGCATGCTCCCGACGCTATTTTCCCGACGTGCCTTGCGTTACGTTACGTTGCGTCGAGTTTTTTGAATCGCGACGTGTAAAAAAGAGATGCGGTGGGAAAAAAAAAAATTTAAAAAAAAAATTGACAGCGACACGGGAAAGAAGGGTATACTTTTACATGGTGTACTAAGTTTACACTTTGTAAAAGCAGCCCTAATTTTGCGACGGCAAACTAACACTTACGGAGACTTAACGAAGGGAAAAAGCTTTGTGGATCTCCGTAAGTGCTAATTTGCATACCCGACGCTGGATTTCGACGAGAAATGCCCCCAGCGGCGGCCGCGGTACTGCATCCTAAGATCCAACAGTGTAAGTCCATTACACATGTCGGATCTTAGGGATATCTATGCGTAACTGATTGTATGAATCAGCCGCATAGATAGAAACAGGGATACCACGGCGTATCAGCAGATACGCCTGTGTATCCCTTTTGTGGATCTGGCCCTTAGGCTGTCCATACATTATACAATTGTCTTGTACAATTTCCTTTAAAATGACCAAAACTATAAAATATGGGGTCAAACCTAAACACTTTCAATTTGTATGCAATTAGGCAGACCCTTGCAAAGTGTATAATATATGACCAGCCTAAATCTTTGCATTACCTACCATCACGTTGCATTAAAATTAACTTTGAAAATGAACAGAAATTACACATTTTAAATGAATGACCGTAAAACTGACTCACTCATGCAGTCTTGATCTATTTTTCCTATTCACCCAAAGTACTCTCTATGGGGTTTTCAAGAAAACTGGAAAACCCCATTTGTTTAGGAGCTCTCTAAGTATAACTTAAAGCGGGAGTTCACCCAATTATATATTTTTTTTCCCTTTTCCCCTTAGATGGATGCTCGTTTTGTCTAGGGGAATCGGCTAGTTGTTTTAAAATATGAGCAGTACTTACCGTTTTCGAGATGCATCTTCTCCGTCGCTTCCGGGTATGGGTCTTCGGGAGCGGGCGTTCCTTCTTGATTGACTGTCTTCCGAGCGGCTTCCGACGGTCGCATCCATCGCGTCACTAGTAGCCGAAAGAAGCCGAACGTCGGTGCGGCTCTATACTGCGCCTGCGCACCGACGTTCGGCTTCTTTCGGAAAATCGTGACGCGATGGATGCGACCGTCGGAAGCCTCTCGGAAGACAGTCAATCAAGAAGGAACGCCCATTCCCGCAGCCCATACCCGGAAGCGGCGGAGAAGATGCATCTCGTAAACGGTAAGTACGGCTCATATTTTAAAACAACTAGCCGATTCCCCTAGACAAAACAAGCAGGAATCTAAGGGGAAAAGGGGTCATGTGCGGGTGAACCTCCGCTTTAAAGCAAAACATTTTTTTTTCCCCATTCCCTTTCACTTCCTATAGGACAGGAAGTAAAGGGAAATTTCCCCAGATGGACACAGGTGGAAAAAAAATCACATAAGGATTATAACCCTCCCTTACCCTATCCCAAATAAAAAAAAAATGCTTTAATTAATAACCCCTCCTTTTGGGTTTCTCAGAAATGTGCAATTACAAATTCCACCTGCTGTGGAACATCGTGCAATCTGCAACGTAGTGCAATCTAAACAATGTATTATCCTCAGTGGAAAATTGTATTTTGGTGATCAATCTTCAGTCCACCAAAGACTTATGCCCCGTACACACCATCACTTTATGTGATGAAAAAAAACGACATTTTCTGTGAAGTAAAAAATGACGTTTTTGAAACTTCAATTTTCAAAGACGAAGTTGCCTACACACCATCGTTTTTCTCACAATGTTCTAGCAAAGCGAGGTTACAATCCACCACGTTTTTCCATTGAAGCTTGCTTCATAAGTAGCTTCTGGGCATGCGCGGGTGAAAAAACGTCGTTTTAAACGACGTTTTTTGCTACACACGGTCAATTTCTGTGAAGTAAAAGTTGACGTTTTGAAAAACGACACATAAAATTGAAGCATGCTTCAATTTTTTTTGGTCGTTTTTTAGAAGACATAAAACGACGTTTTCCCCCACACACGGTCAATTAAAGTGACGTTTTTAAAAACGTCATTTTTTTTCATCACATAAAGTGATGGTGTGTACGCGGCATTAGGCCCACGTACGCCGTCGTAAGTCCGAATGTGCGCCGTAGTATCTATGCGCCTGATTCTTAGAATCAGTTACGCATGAATTTTGCCTTGATACAAGCGGCGTAAGTCTCCTACGCCGTCATATCTTGGGGTGCATATTTACGCTGGCCGCTAGGGGTGCTTCCGTATATTTCCGCGTTGAATATGCAAATGAGCTAGATACGCCGATTCTCGAACGTACGTGCGCCTGCTTATCAAGATACGTCATTTACGTAAGGCGTCTGACCGGCGTAAAGTTACCCCTCATAAAGCAGGGCTAAGTCATGTTAGGTATGGACGTCGGAAACGTCCGAACAGCGTCGTATTTTACGTAGTTTGTGTAAGTCGTCCGTGAATGGGGCTGGGCGTAGGTTACGTTCACGTCGACTAAGCATTGAGCGGGCGTAATTTACTTTGAAAATTCGATGTGATACTGAGCATGCGCGCGCATGCGCCGTTCATTAACCGCGTCATTTACGTGGGGTCACGAATCATTTACATACAACACGCCCCCTACCAGCCTAGTTTGAATTAGGCGGGCTTACGCCGGCCCATTTACACTACGCCGCCGTAACTTAGAGCGCAAGTTCTTTCAGAATACGGGACCTGCCGCTCTAAGTTACGGCGGCGTAGTTTATCTGAGATATGCTACACCCGCCTAAAGACAGGCGCTTCTTTGAGAATCTGGCCCTTAAAGCGGAGTTCCAGCCTTTTTTATGTTTATTAAAAGTCAGCAGCTACAAAAAGTGTAGCTGCTGGCTTTAATTAAACAGACACTTACCTGCTCTACTGTCCTGAGAGCGGCCTGCCCGGAGCGTCGCTCCTCTCCCCCCTCTTCGCCGACGCCTCCATTCTGACTGTGGACACCCAGCTGTGACAGCTTTCGGCTTCACGGCTGGGCACTCACTGCGCATGTGCGATCTGCGCTGCGCAGTAGGAGTGGACAGGCGATCGCCTGGGACCTGTGATGTGTGCCAGACGATAGCCTACAGGGAGGGGCCGCCTAAGGCCATATGACGAGTCGTCTAAGCGGTCCCTGGGCGGAAGGAGGAAGTGGTATGGGAAGTCCCACTCCTAATGAAAACCTCACTCCCCCCACCCCCCAAAAAAAATGACATGCCAAATGTGGCATGTAAGGGGGCGAGGAGTAGTTTAAGCGGAAGTTCCACTTTTTTTTTTAAGTGAAATTTCCATTTGTTAAGAAGAACATTCCCCTCTAAGTGAACAATATCCATATAAGTAAACTGATGTCTGAATAAGAAAATATGCCTTTATTTTAACACATGATGCCGGTTAAAGGCCCTTTTCACATGGGGGTCATCAATTTAATCAAATAAGGCTTGTCTTTTCTAATGCCAGACAATTTCATGAGTCGTATGGTAGAAGCTCCAACTATAAATAATGCTCTGCTGGACCTACTCATTTTAAACAATGCAGAGCTGATTGCAGATGTGTAAGTAAAGAATAAGTTAGGTTATGTTGATCACAAGGCAATTACAATTTCTGTAAATTAAAGGAAAAGGAGGAGTTAGGACAAGAATATTCAATGTCAAAAGAGCTGTGCTCCATACTACATGATACTAAATTGGATCAAATTCTTGCAAACGAGAACAGCAGTGAAAAGTCGAAGTGCTTTGAGGACATATTAAGCAACAGCATTTGTCAGTGCATTTCAAAAGGCAACATAAACTAACATAAACACATATACACATTGGTTAAACTGGATAAACTAGTGTCCTTATTCAACCCTACTATATGTAACTATGTGTTTTGCTAGGCAAAAAAACGTATGAATATTGATTCAGGTTACATAAGCTAACATATCTATTTTCAGGTCAGTTTACTTCTATTTTTTAGGCCCTTTGCACACAGGGCTGTCCAGCTGCAATGTGTCTCTACCAGCATTTTAGTGCGCAAGGAAGAGACAGATGTAGCCTCTAGCTCTGCTACAGGCAGACTGTCAAAGTCTATAGCAGGGCACAGCTGGTCGGGGTGGAAGGCTTTACCAAGTGGTACTGTCCTCTAAGACCCTGTGCATTAGGAGATGATGGTCCACAATGAAGAACAGTCACTTTACACCAAATCAAAATACCAGTGTCCACCTTGAAGACGCAAACAACCTAGCAGGGACATCTATTTTGTGATTATTGACTGAATGTGAAATGATCTTACGTTATTAATGTATTTATTTTATCTGTTACAATAGCAAAACAAGCAAACTGTCCATCTCACCAGAAATCTCACCACCAGAGTGACCAGAATAAGAAATAAATGGAAAAGTCAGCTTAGTGTGGACTGACCACCTAATAATACATTTCTTTTATAATATGCGACAGGCTGAAGGGCAACTCCTAGCTAATTTAAAGTAATTGTAAAGAATTAAAAAAAAATAACAAAACATATCATACTTACCCGATGCTCCTGGCTGCTATCTATTGGGGCACTTGTGCGGGCTAGATCCCGAGCTGGGCTGTGTTTGTTTAATGACACACACAGTGCAGCTTGGCCCTGTTCCCTGCTCTCTCCTTACAGGATTTGATTGACAGCAGCAGGAGCCAATGGGTCCCACTGTTGCTTCCATGTCCAGTGAGGAGGGAGAGAGAAGAGAGAGCCTCTGCTCTCAGGCACATTGCTGGATTGCTGGATCGAGCTCAGGCTCAGGCAAGTATAAGGGAGGACTGGGGAGGGAAGCTGAGCACAGAAGATTTTTAACCTTAATGCAGAAAATGCATTAGGGTGAAAAAAAACTATTACCTTTTTAAGAAGTACGAAGTGGTGCATCATTGGGTAACGCTGAGATCCTGCTTTGATATAGCCTTTAAAGTAGACCTAATACTCTTTCAATGAATTGCTCCAGATTTGCTAGTATCAATATATTAATTCCAGCCCTTTTATTACTCTTTATACATTCATACTAGCAACACTGTGAACATAGTCAGATTTTTAGCACGCCATTATCCACTAGCAGTAATAATTGTGTTCTGCCAGCCAAGAAAGCTCCCCATTGGCAGAACACATTGGTGCTGCTGGAGGCATTCGCCCTTCAACACGGACTATGTTTACGGAGGAATCAAGTGATTTTTTTTTTCCCCGTCCTGGAAGAAAAGAAAATCAATTCACCTATGACATGCCTTAGGCCCCGTACACACGGTCGGACCAAACCGATGAGACTGGCCCGTCGGACCGTTTTCATCGGTTCACCTCTGAAGTGGCCGTACGGCCTGATATGTGTACACACCATCAGTCCAAAATCCGAGCGGGTCAGAACGCGGTGACGTCAAACACACGACGTGCTGAATAAAACGAAGTTCAATGCTTCCAAGCATGCGTCGACTTGATTCTGTTCGGTTTGTTCCGATGGGGCAGCGGTCCATCGGTTCGGTTTTGAAGCATGTTTAGAAATTTTGGACCGAAGGAAACCAGACCGATAGCCTATACACACAGTCGATTTGGTCCGATGAAAATGAACTTCGGTTCATTCTCATCGGACAAAACCGACCGTGTGTACGGGGCCTTAGTGTGTGCAGTGTTTGCTGGGATGCTAAATAAGAAAGCCCAGCACTAGCTCTGCATTCATTGACTTCTGCTACACTAGAGATCTGAATGCCACTGTCTCATGACTTACCCAACTGTATGTATTCGGATATCTGCTTATATGGGTCTGTGTTGAAGGCATAGTGGCTAACCAGCCTTCTGAAGCACTACAAAAACCTGCATTGGTCATCTGGCTAAAAGTTTTAAAAATTTAATTCATTAGCAATATTTTTATATTTAACTTGCTATCTTTTAGCCAAACTCCTGAACATAATACATAGATATGGAAAATATATGGAAAACATAATACACATTTGCGTTAAGCAGTTAAACGGTACTAGCAGGTGCATTTAGCATAACCAATGTGGCAACAAAAGGAAATAATATATGTATATCCTCCAACGTGCTCCATAGATATATCGCTAATAATGTTTGCTTTTGTATTTCAGATCGCAGACCGATTACAGTCCAAATTACTTGTTGTACTACAGTGTCAACAGCAAATATAAAATTTCCAATAGTAAGCTACAAGATCCAGCAGGTAGCTAATCGCTGTGTTTATGCCGTCATGTGAGTATTTAGTACTATATGTTTATTTTACTGGACTGGCAGGGACAGCATATAAATTACAAATAGGATTATGTATGAAGAATGTGCTAACAAGAAAATGGGTTGTTACTCACGGTGACCAGTCAGAATCCAGCTGTCAGTAACTATCATGTTTGCAATGAAGAGTTTATAATAGTAATCTGGACGCCAAGAGCAATAAAATGTTCTGAGCTTACAAGTCTGTAGGAAGGCCTGCATTCGACATGCTAAATCTAAACATTTAAAGGGGATTTTCCTTTATCACCACCCAACACATGTGCGGCAGCAAAAGGGTGGCCGCACATATAAGTCGCTGTGCGGCTGATGTTTATGTGCTGAGATTGTGCTTCCAGCACAAAGACCGAGCTGACGAAGACAGCTCTTGGTTTGGGCTAAAGACTAGTAGCCAGCAGGATCCTTCCCACCCTCTGGGCGTTCCTAACTGTTTAAAGGGAAGCCAGGGCAGATGCAAAGGGGTTAAAAAAAATCCCTATCTGCTTCTGAGCGTTTCTAATTTTCGGTTTCACCTTATATCACACATTTAGTCATAGTGGGAATCGGTAAAGGTCAACTTGTTAATGTATCACACATTTTGTCCGCTTTTACACACTGATATTCTATTAATTGCAACAAATAACAAACAATAGCCCTTCACAAATACAAGCGCTTATGATGTCAGTGAAACTTAATGAGATATATAACACACCTCCTTCAATTTAATCATACAATTGTTGCCAATTAAGACTGAACCCGCTACCATTCAACCTGCTAAACAGCAGGTATCAAATACATATAAAAACAAATCGAACGAGGCAACGCTACATATAAATTGATACTATCAATTTAAAAATATGCTATATCTGATAAAGTGCATGTGCAATAGCAGGGTTCAAATGAAATTTACAATAGGTGATTAACCCCAAGGCACTGTATGGTAAGTCCCATTAAGTCATAGATCTAATTTAGCAAATTCTCAACGGCGATATACCACCAACACCTCTACTCGTAAGACTACGGGGGGATAGACCGCCCCTTATGTGAAAACTCTTACCAGACAACTTTGGAAAATAAGCATCAATCAGTGTGACGGGAGTCACTTTTGGGCTAAGGGTGACCAAGAAAATAATGAACACTGAGAATATATCTTGGATTACTTAAAATGGGACAGTATAATTTATCCACAATATCTCCCAGGATATATATAAAGACTATTCTTGGTTTGTTTGATTCTGAGCTCAGCATGTTAGTGGAGAGAGCTGATCACATTGGCCTCTGTACAATGTAGGAGACACGCCGACTCCTACTAAAGCTCCTGCTATTGTGAGAAGATGTCCTGTGTTTAAATTTATGATAATGTATCATCTACTGTGTGAAGCTCGGTGACAACAAGTCTGACCTGGAGTGAAATCCTGATTTATCATAATGATTACCAGGCTGCTTAAAGGGATTAGTTAATTAGCTCATGTTAATTAGGTTTCTGGTCACAGGTGTATAATGAGCAGGAGGTATGCACCTCCTCTTCTACTGTATATAAGACTTGTATTCTGGTTCTAATAAAGAGTCTGATTCCTTCTTGACCCTCAATACAGCACCTCGTCTCATACTTGGGGGGAGAATTATTCGTACAGGTTTCTTGTTTGGCTGATTGGAGTGTTCAGTAGCTGCCTTTGTGTTCAGGAATGGAATGTCCTAAATGGCTTTAACCCCTTTCATACTTGGGGTGTCGTTACAATCAGCAATCTCGAATGTCACCTCTGCATGGATATCGCCTCACTCTCACTCTGTAGCACAGGGGTTGGATCTCACACTAATGAATGGTGACTTAAACACAGCATTGACATTTTTTGGATTTTCCAGAGGTGTCCAGAGCATCAGCGATCTAACGGGGGACCAAGAGCACTCAGCGCAGACATCTGCTGGACCAAGGCAAAATGTCAATGCTGTGTTGATGCTTATTTTCCAGAGTTGTCTGGTAAGAGTTTTCACATAAGGGGTGGTCTATCCCCCTGTAGTCTCACGAGTGGAGGTATTGGTGTTAGATTGCCATAGAGAATGTGCTAAATAAGATCTATGACTTAACGGTACTTTCACCATTGACTTTGGGTTACAGTTATTTTGGGTTAATCAACTATTGTAAATTTCATTTGAACCCTGCTATTGCACTTGCACTTTATCAGATATAGCATGTTTTTAAGTTGATAGTATAAATTTATATGTAGTGCTGCCTTGTTTGATTTGTTTTTATAGGTATTCTGTTAATGTTTGATCTTACGTTTGTTAAACATTGTAAGTAACCAGGAACAAGGCTTCCAGATGAGATTTCTGCTTATGGAAAGTCCTGTAATTTGTAATAATAATAAAATGTTCTGATTTGTTGGTACAAAACCTTTCTGAGGCTGGTACAGGATTACAGGGGAAATAGTGATACCAGGTTTTAAATAAAAATTCTGAGTTCAGATTCATAGATCAAACCTACATTGGCCATTCAGCAGCTGTGGCATAGCCAGGTGGACCTGTGTGTCTGAAGGTATTTCGGGGCATAGGGTGAAATGTACAACATACTCCTCCGCTAGAGTCAGCTGACTGTGTAATGTCACAGGTGCCTGGTCAAATCGTGAATAATCTCATAGATGCCTTGCTGCCCTCTAGGACTAGGGTCGTCCTGATAGTGCTGTGAGAATAGACAAGAGGGCACACTGGCCTAGTGCATTATCCAACAGATTTATTAAAAAATATATGAATAAAATCATAAAGATGTCTACTCACAAACATACTGTAAGATGAAAACACGTTCATTCGGCCACATATGTGGCAATCTCTAATCGGTTGCTCAAATCACCAAACCTGGGAGTGGGGGTTCTTGGATGAGACCCCTCAGACTGAGGAGTTTAGAAGGACAGGCCTTCATTAGAGCATATTTTTGAGGCCTGTGCACCCTCTTTTTAAAAAAAAGACTGGTAAAAAGGCTGGTAACCTGTCAGTCCTATTTTGTGACAAAAGCTTACTAGTCTGTAAATAGTCTGCACTTGAGCCCTGCCAGTAATTGGGTAGCAACACATAGCCACTTAAAGCTGTATTTCGGGCAAACTAACTGTTATACTTAAAAGAGAAGTAAGGTATTATAAAAAAAAATAAACAATCATACTGGTCCTCCAGGACTTTTCCCAAGCCTCTCCTATCCTATGGAACTCCCTACTCAAATCTGCCCTGTTTGTTTTTGGACGATGCCTGAAACGGCTTCTTTTCTCTGATTCCATCTGTACTGAATTGTATTATAACTGTACTGTCTGCCCCTCTGTTGTAAAGCACTGCGCAAACTGTTGGCACTATATAAATCCTGAATAATAATGATAATAATAATACTTCCCTCGATGGCTGAAGCACCGATGGCTGACTCTCTCAGTGCTGCTTTGCTTGGGATGACATAGACTGATATCAAGAGAGGTTCAAGTACTTATGCTAGTTGTATGTAAAAACACTACATTATTTTGATAGTAATACACGACTGCATTAAAGTGTGTTTGCCTGGATATCAGCTTTAAGGGCATAAATGGAATTGTAAACATTTCCACCATCTGCTGCAGATTAAAAAGACTGATATACGCAATTTTTTGTAAACCAGCATTAGCTTCATGTATCTTTGTGCAAGTAAGGAATAAACAATATGGGAGTTGCATGCACTTTTTTCTAAGTCAGTGAACCAGCATTCACTTCAGTTTACTAAAAACAATCAATTTTTTATGCTGTCAATTTTTTTAGATTCCGCACAGAGGCCAACGGATCCTTCTGTGCTGACCCCAAAGCTAGATGGGTGCACAAAAAAGTAAAGGAGCTGAGCGGAGGGACTGTCCAACTACCGAAAAGTGGAAAGGGTAAGAAAGGTGGCAAGGGAGGAAAACGTGGAAAGAAGCAGAATAACAAGAACAAAAAGAAAATTCAAAAAAAGAACACAAAGCCGGTAAGTAGTCAAATTAAATACATTCTTAGCTATACTTTAGAGATCAGTGTATTAAAATCTGGGGTTCAGAGGCCTTTCAATGCAGTACTAACCTGCATCGAAACTGAAGGCTGCCAGAACTGTTAAAAAAGAACTGCAGGATTTTTTTTTTTCAAACTTACACAAGCTTGACTGAGAGCTGGTTCACACTGGGGCGGCACGACTTGCCAAGCGACTCAGCAAGGCAATCTGCCCACGACTTCAGAGGCGACTTGCAAAATGACTTCTGTGTTGAAGTCAATGCAAGTCGCCCTGAAGTCGTCCCAAAGTAGTACAGGAACCTTTTTCTAAGTCGGAACTCCCCCACCAAAAAAAAAAAAAAAATGATACGCTCATATGCATAATTACTAAACCGCATGTTTTATTTTTTTTTCGATCCACTGTACCTTAGTAATCCTTTGTTACTGGCCGCTTCCTGTATATGGATTCATCGAGTAGTGTGCGAGTATTCCGTCACTTCCTCGATGCCGCAACGTCTCCTGGGAGCTTTTGTCATTGTTCCCAGGAGACATTGCGGAGGTCTGCCGCAAGTTATCACGGGAAGCAAGTTCTTTCTAAATCCTGCGATAACTCACTGCAGACCTCCGCAATGTCTCCTGGGAACAATGACAAAAGCTCCCAGGAGACGTTGCGGCATCGAGGAAGTGACGGAATACCCGCACACTACCTGATGAATCCATATACAGGAAGCGGCCAGTAACATAAAGGATTACTAAGGTTCGCCTGCCCCTGACAGTGACTCGATCTGGGCATCGCCGCTTAGTGAAGGATTGGCTCGGGCGGCTTGGCTGCTCTCGACTGCTCTAGTCCTGCAAAGGGAACTGCGTTCCTGCTGTGAAAAAAGTGCAGGAACTCCGTTCCCACGCGTTCCCGCAGGACTTGAGCCATATATGGATACTTACACAGAGCCAAGTTGATCAATTCCTAGAGATCCATTTTAAAGTCATTCTTTCCCACTGGTTTCAATATGTTGCAAGGCATTGATATGAAAGAAGTATGTATTTCATAAAAGTTAGAAGTCCTCCTCTGCATAGTCAGAATAGAAAATGAATCACTGGACTTGCTGCATCTACTGAAAAACAAAAGTATTAAAGTTGTAAAGCGCTGCACAAACTGTCGGCGCTATATAAATCCTGAATAATAATAATAAAGCCAGAGGAGACAGCATAACAACCAAGCAGATAGCATTTTCAGAATCTAAAAGTCAGCTATGGCAATACCCAGAGGAAAGGTTTCCTGTAACACCCAATCTTTACCTTCCTCCAGTGCGTATGATGTGGGGTTCACAATGTGGGAAAGCTATTTTGCCACATTATTTTTGCTATTGCTGTTTTTTTTTTTTTTTTTTTTTTTTAAATTCTGGTGCATTAGTGGAAACTATGGCATATTTCATAAACAATGTAAGTCATTATCAGCTTTTTATGGAAATGTCACATTTTTACAGAACATATATATCATGCCATAGAAAGTTGCAGCTATCTGTATAATTGGCATATTTTTATATACAACTGCTGAGGTCAAATCAATTCGCCCTTTATGAGTGAGTTTCATAAAAATTGATACAGCACAGACCCTGACAGGATTAATGGAATCAAAAGGCCTGTTCCCTGCAGAAGAACAGGTAGTATTCTCCTCTCACAGGTGGACCATGTCTTCTATCTCTCATCCATTTCAGTGCTACAGCCACCATCGGTTTCTTCAGCTGGCCCAAAACGTGGCAGGGGAACTGCAAGGGGCAGATGAGGCTGCAGTGCTAGAACTGACCTGAAATAGGAGAAAATGGCCACAGGAAAGGCGAATATAATACCTTTTTTATTTTTGGTAATTGTCCCTTTGAATTATCATTGTACAGCTATATTAAAGCTGAACTCCAGGAATTATACAGTTTGTATAATTATATTGGTCTAGCTTGGCACACAGTAAATATACACTGGAGAAGCTGAAAAATCACTGTAGTAGTCAGCGCTACTACAGTGAGATACAATCTTCTAGGTCCTGCTCTGTTCTATGCACACTGATCACTGGGGGAAGCTCACTTGTCCCGACCAACATTTATTAAATGCCTTTGATTTTTTTTGAAGAATATAATGAGTTCTCTGATAGGACAAGGTGGAGAGGTGGGGAGGAGATTTTACAATCCCCTCATTCTAATCAGAGAATACATTGTATTATTGTAAAATATACCAGGTATGCAATGGATGGTAACTATGCCAAGGGAGCAAGTGAGCAGAGGGGAAACGGCTTGCACTGAACAGAGCAGGACCTGAAAGATTGCAGCTATCACTGTAGTAGCACTATGGCTAGCCTCCTGTGGAGCCATTGTGTTCTCTCAAGGGGGATGCGGGGGAAGCCGTCACTGTATGGAGAACACAGTGATTATTGTTATTTGTTAGTGACTATAACAGCTGCTATCAATAATCGCATGTAAAATCTGACAGGCTGGTTGTACCCAAGTTGATTAATCACCTTGGGTACATTCAGCCTTCACATACATTTCAGCCGGTTCCTGCTAAACTGGCTGGGATTCGAGGCGCTAATAGGCTTCAAAAAAGGATGGGCTCGGGGTGCAGAGCACTGAACTCCGACCCCACCCAGTTGTGTAACAAATGTGAATAAATATTTGCTAATCTCACACCGATTCTCCTCCCAGCAAATCAGCAAGAGGGTCATGATTGGTCAAAAGGAGAAGTGACCTTATTGGCCAAGGGGGAGGAGGGAGGAGACACATGGGAAGTGGGTCGTGATTGACCGAAAGGAGAAGCAATCTTATTGGCCAAGGGGGGGAGGGAGGAGACGCACAGACAGAGGAGACCCACCAGCTGCCACAGTCAGGCCCCGTACACACGACCGAGTTTCAGAACTCAGCCAGAAACTCGATGGAAGCCGTATTCTGCCGAGGAAACCGGTCGTGTGTACACTTTTGGCTGAGGAAACCGACGAGGAACTCGTCGAGCCAAATAGAGAACATGTTCTCTATTTCCTCGTCAGTCAATGGGGAAACTTGGCTCGCCGAGATCCTCGGCGGCTTCACAATGAACTCGAGGAGCAAAACGATGTGTTTTGCTCGTCGAGTTTCTCGGACGTGTGTACGGGGCCTCAGGCTCCAGGGGTGGTTCACCATCCATCATCCAGCACTCTCTGGCTCGGACAGAGGAGGGGAGATCGGAGTCATTACTGGCAGGACATCTGCCTCCTAATGTAAGGAGGCCTTCCGTCTTCCGCGGCGGGGAGGGGGTGTTTCCCGCATTCATGTCCGTCTCCTGGGGGTGGGGGTAACAACCTTGTCTTCCACTGAGGGGGGGTGGCGGTGGTTTTCTGCCCCTTCCACCCCAAATTATCGAGCACCAGCCGCCACTGCACCCAGCCGTTCTGTTTATTTTACCTATTTTCTTTAGTGATTGAAATTGAACTCTGTAAGGTATCATCTGCTACTGGATATCAATTACTTAATACCAAACTGCTAAATAAGCCTGTGTGCTCTGTATTCATCGGATGATGTCATTTCTTGTGCAATCCTGTACAAAAACACAATAAATAGCTGTGCTGGATGTAACTCGACTATGGCCAGGCAGGGAGAGTTATTTTGAGGTAATCTTTCAAGTCATTTAGGTCAAGTTTAATAAAACATCTAAAAACACCACTCCAAAAAATGATTTGCCTTAATGCTCAAACCATGATTACGAAACCTGGAAAGCCCCGCAGTGGTCCCATGTGGGGAAGTCCCTGTGACCAAGGCTTCAGCGCTGCACCTGACTTGTAAATGACATAATGACATAATGATGTAATCTCCTGTTTATACACTGTGTGGATTAGAACCGGCTCTACAAGTTCCATTCATCCACTCAAAGAATGCTAGATACAATGTAGCCAGCAAAAAGTGATAGAATGATATTTAAAACAGGATAAATACATACAGCGGGGAACCTAGAACCAACTGTAGTTCTAATGTAACATACAATGGATTTGAAAAAGCCTCTATACACAAAGCTAACACACAAGGATAAAGATCCTTATTTTCCAAAAAAAGTGACTGTTAATAGCTGAGTACAGTGAAATGTGAAACTTACAGTTCCTTATCTTCGTGTTAACGCTTTGTGGATTGAGCCTATTGCAATACATATTTACATGCCTTTGTGTATTTATACACTATTTATACACCATTGTGTTGCGTATACTGCAACCCAGAGCTTCCTTTTTCTCCGAGAATTGCCTCAGAGCAATGTCCCTTGGTTTCACCCCCCAATTTTTATGAAATGTGTTAATAACAAGAAAAGCAGCAAAAAAGGCCCCCCGCAGCCAGCAACATCAGCCCCCTCAAGCAACAAAAGACCTCCCCAGCAACAATAGACCCCCCAGCAACAAACCACTTCCCCCAGAGCAACAACAGATCCACATTCATAGGCGTGCGCACAGGGTGTGCCAGGTGTGCCTGGGCACACCCTAATCACCCTGTGTGGTGCAGAGCATCAAAATATACTGCGTTAAACATGCAGTGACGCACAGAAAAATACAGCATTAAATGGCACATAACACACCGAAATATACAACGTTAAACGTGCACTAATGCACAGAAATATGCTGCATTAAACGTGCAGTAACACACTGGAATATACTGCTTTAAACATGCAGTAATGCACAGAAATACACCAAAGCTCCCTAATGGGGCTCCTAAAATAAAATAAATATATAATAAAAATAAAAAACTACTAACACTGTCCACTGCCCTACTGACACCAATCTCTGCCCTACTGACACCGTCCACCGCTCTGCTGACACCATCAGTATACTGTATATACACATGCAAATAGGTTTGAGCTTTCGGGTGCACACCCTAATGCATTAGGCTGCGCACACCTATGTCCACATTGGAAACAATAGATCTCCCAACAGCCAGCATTAATAGACACTAGCCCCCTCCCTCAACAGTAGATTCCTCCCAGCAACATTTGACCTCTCCCCCAGCAATTTAAGACCCACCCCCTAAACAATACATCACTCCCAGCAATATAAAACCTCCCCTAAACAATAGATACCTCACAGCAATTGAACCCCCCCCCCCACCAAGGAACAATCGACACCTCCCAAAACAAAAGATTATTACCCCAACGACATTATATCCCCCAGCAGCCAGCATCAATGGACCCTCCAGCACACCCCAGCACCCATTACATACATTCAGTGTTGAAGAACTGAGTTCACCCACGTTCCAGCTGGAAAAAAAGAAGCCCTGCTGCAACCAATGAAAACTATTTTATAGTTCACCTGCACTGATAGGCTAGGTATGTATGAATACAGGGCAGGCAGATTATCCAGGTGTGATTTCATATATGAGGCAATCAGTATTACAGTACAAAGCATAAGGTTTATAACTCCTGCATATCACCCTTCTTCAGACACGGCTCCTATGGAACGGTACATAACTGTTTTAACATGTTGTGCTTCCCAACATGTGCTTCAGAAACAGCTCCTATGGTGTGGAAGACCCTCTCCATGATCTGAATGGCCGCCATACTTAAGGACTTGATCCCAGGGGGCACCAAAATAGGGAAATTAACCACAATTAACCATAGTGTGCGCTAGTATCTGTTCGGGGGGGGGGAGGGGTGGAACCAGGTATTTCTGCAAAGAATAAGCACATTTGGTGTGTTAGGCCCCATACACACAATAGAATCCATCCGCTGAAAAATCCCAGCGAATGGGTTTCAGCGGATAGATCCTATGGTGTGTACACTCCAGCGGATCTTTTTCCGCGGATATTTCTCCCCTGGGATGGATTCCAGCAGATAAATATTTGCTGACATGCTAAACAAATCTATCCGCTGGAATCCATCCCAACGGATGGATCCGCTGGTCTGTATAGACTCACCAGATCCATCCGTCCGAAGGGATCCCCCACATGCGTCGTAATGATTCGACGCATGCGTGGAATTCCTTTAATGACAGCGTCGCGCACGTCACCGCGTCATAATCGCGGCGACGGCGCGACACGTCATCGCCAGAGGATTTCGGCGCGGATTTCAATGCGATGGTGAGTACACTCCATCGCATGGAAATCCGCACAAATCCTCAAGAGGATTTATCCGCGGAAACGGCTGGACCGTATTCACGGATAAATCCTCTCGTGTGTATGGGGCCTTAGAGTAGTTAGAACACCTGTGATCTCTGCCTCTGCTACCTTAGCAGTTACCTTTTGCCAAAGGTCCCTCGGAGCTGCACAGCTCCAGAAGATGTGTAAATAATACAATGACAAACATTCAACTTTTAATTAAAGACATCCATGGACTTTTCTCATGAGAAGAGTAAGTGCTCATTTCAATCTGAAAGACAATTAGTTAAAGTGGATGTAAACCCAAAAAATGTTTTTTTGATGTCACGATGTAGAGAATACAATTTCCTATGATCTGTGCCCAGTCTTGCCACACAGAGTTAATCCAGCGCTGAGCAATCCTCTTTTTATTGTTCAGTGAAATAAAACAGACTTCCAGATAAACACCAAAGTCCTTGCTTGAGTGACAGGTTATTTACATATCTCGTGCACTAGCTTGCAGACAGCTTCTTGTCTATGTATATTTTGATGGCTGTTTACACTGAACTGTGGATCACCCCTTATTTTGAAAACATTTAATCAAAACACAGGAAAGACAGCCAATCCTGGGAGAGCTGGACGGGAGAGGGGATGGGGATGTGAATTGTGCACTTTACAGAAGCTGTGCTTGTCTGCAAGCTAGTGCACGAGATATGTAAATAACCTGTCACTCAAGCAGGGACTTTGGTCTTTATCTGGAAGTCTGTTTTATTTCACTGAACATTAAAAAGAGGATTGCTCAGCGCTGGATTAACTCTGTGTGGCAAGACTGGGCACAGATCATAGGAAATCGTATTCTCTACATTGTGACATCAATGGGTTTACATCCACTTTAATAGGAAAAACAAAAACAAAACATCTATACCTCATCATAACATTTGTAACTTCATTTGTAACTTTTTAATCCATTAATGCCTGACTATTGTTACATTTTTTGTTTTGATTGTTTGCAAACAATTACTAATTAATGAGCTCGTGATACCATGTGATATTTGATTATGCAATTACAATAACCTAACCCCTGCTCTGCTAAATTTGGCCACTGTTGTTCTCACTTCGAAGGACCTGCAAACAAACACACACATTAGTATCCAAATGAGTTTATCTTCTTCCATGGTCTCTGGAAAAAGAACATAAAGACAGTTATTACACACAATTATCATAACAATTGACTTTTAAGTCCCCCAATCCTTTTCCCATTAATTGTAATGCTAGGGGAACAATTGCCATATTTTCCTATACTAATCAGGGAGTATTGGTAAACTTTTCCATATTACTCAGGAACAATGGCAATGCAATTTGCATCCAACTACATACAGTACAAGCCAGAATGGTAGATTAGCCCAGGGGCAAATATTGGAATGTTCATCCATGTTGCTGGCTGTGTTTAGGGTGTGGGCTGTCATTTAATATCTCTTCTTCAGAACTGTGTGATGTGTCCCAGCTGCTATCTTTCATATCAGGCCTTTGCGCTATGCTGTCCCCATCCTGGGTGGGGGTTTTCATTTCAGATACCTGTTTTTCTGGGGTTTCTTGCTCCATGCTAGCAATGTTAAGGGCTTTACAAAATCTACAGTATGTCCATATCTATTCCATTTAGAACGTCTGAACTCTCTCTGCCTTCCTGTACCTCTGCTTATTACAGATACATCTTCCTTTGACCCGTATTCCCTATCACTGGACTCTTGACAGAGGTCTTACAGGATATTGACAACATTTTGGTAGGATCTAGCATTGCTCAGAGCCATTCTAGTGGGATAGCTTACATAACATTTATTGGCCATTGAGTATATGAAACTTGCATCATCCTCCAATAAGTCAGGACAGTTGAACACTTCCGTATACAATGCAAGATACTCACTGCAGAACAATATTGGGTCATCTCATACCATTATCACGACTGTCTACAATAAGCTGCAACTCTTTCCTCCACACCTCTGCATCTGCTAAGTTATCATTAACCTCAGGGCCGTCTTTAATGTTGATTGGACCCTGGGCAAAGCATTTCTTGGGGTCCCCCCCCCCATTCAATTTTGCTCTCCACCTGCTTTGAGACATACAATAAATATCAGCTAGACTTAAAATCAGTTTACTGTATCAGATCAGGCAGTGATTGCGATTGGTTGCCAATGGTTACAGCATATCATTACCACTTACTGACTGGTTGCTAGAGGTTACACAACACATTACGGCTCACTAATTAGTTGCTAGAGGAGCTTTGGTGCTGCTAAGAGATTATTATAGGAAGATCTACAGAAGAAAAAAGTTGTCTCACCCACTCACCTTCATTTTATGTACAACATTAGGTCAAATTGCATTGAATGAATGAATGGGTTGGGGTTTTATGGGGGTCTGTGAAAGTGTTGGACAGTTACCAAATGGGGGCCCATCTGGTAGCTTACCCATTTTGGTGTCAATTCTACCAGGGCTTCAGTCACTTTGAAAGTCAGAAGGTGCTCAGTTTGGAATTTGGAACTGTCCTCGAGCTGGTGGGGTGCAGTGGGGAAGAGTGAATCATGGTCTAACGGCCACCCTTCTGATAACCAACAATTATCATGGTATGTATTGGGTACAGTTTAAAGCTGAAGTTTAGATATGGCAATTTTAAGCTTAGACCTATGTAAGTATGTGCCATAGCTGTGGGATCCCCATGGAAATTTGAAATCACTATAGTAGGCACTGCTACTACAGTGATTTATGCTAACTTCTGCGTCCTGCTCCCGGGAGATGCCAGTCAGAGAACATTTTGCATTTTCTCAATAGATTCAAAGTGTTCACTGATTGGATGTGGTATAGATTGTGAAGTCACTGTCCGTGGACTCTACCTCTTCCAGTCAGAGAACGCTATGCACTCATTGAGAAAATGCAAAGTGTTCTCTGAATGGCGCTCATGCCATGCAAACATGTTCACTTTGCAGCAGGGCAGACCTTCAGCACGAAACCCAAGAGCTAGGCTAGTAGAGCTCACTGCAGTAGAGGATCCCACAGGTACGGCACATACATACTTACACTGGTCCAATTTGTATCAATGTACAAATTGCCATACCTAAATATCAGCTTTAATTCAGTTATTTTATTAATGAAATTGTTAGGTTAAATCCCTATTGAATCCTCTTTATTTATTACTGTGATGCAACCAAACTGCAGAAACAGTAATATGTTTGCTGCTCTTTTAGACTGTTATGACTCCTTAAAGAGGAACTGAAGTCTGCTCACATAATTTGTAAAAAAACATCTTTGGCATTCTGAAGCTTCCCTTCTATCACTTTTCATATTATTGTTTATATACTGTGAAGCGCGCCTCCAGTCCTGTGGCTCTCATTGGCCCTCTTGTGACTCATCCCCCTTCCCTTCCTGGCAAACTCTCACAAGATTGAGAGAGAGAGAGAGCTGTGCATGATGTCATAAGCCTAGGCTAATGACCAGACAAGAAACAGAAAGTGAGCTGTATAAGGTATTTATTTACTGGCAGAAAAAAAATGTTTTACTATCCAAAAGGGAAGAAGATTTATGGATATAGATGGAAAGATGAAAAAATTACTGAAGTTGTGGCAGAAGTGTGGCAGAAAAGGGCAAAATACAAGTCCAAACCCAGTTCTAGTACACGGTGCTTCATGCCTCCAGCAGTTTGACATGCCTCCCTTCACACTGATCCAATCAACAGTCCTGCTCAGTGAGTTAGAGCATAGCTGATTGGAGCAGTCGGCAGGGGGGTGATTTGGCTATAAATATAACCAATGTTTTTTGTCCCTGTATTTATTATTTGTGTCAATATGGGGGGGGGGGGGGGCAAATAACAAATCAGTCGTGGTAAATCCAAACTTGGTCTTATGTTAGGAGGTGCTTGCAAAATGACGCATCAATCATACCCACTGCAACTCAGTATTACCACAAGATAATGGCCTTCTACTTCTTGGAAAACAACATAGCAACACATATCTGCAGAACATCACACTTATTTCACACCTTTTTTTTTTCAGCCTGTGGCATCCGCCTGGTTCCCATCTACAACAGCAGCAACCACTGTTCAAGTAATCTCATAAAAGAATGACATTCAAGATTTTTTTGCACTAGGCCACAGCTGGACTGCCCCCTACAGACTGTTCTCAAACAATGCATCTGCTTCCAGGATACAATTCTGTATTTATGTGTTTTGTATTTTTATTAAGCTAGTTTTTATAGATTTTATGTATTTATTTGCCAACTGGATTTTATAAGTGCAAAACGTTTGAATTCATATTAAGCTATAGTTTTAGTAATATAACAGTATTGATAAAAACATATATTGGATGAATGACTGACAATGCAGGTATGGTTTCCGGGTTCAAACACAATTTGTTTTTCCAATTTGGATACACGTGCAAAAACTTAGAACCTCTGTTGGTAGTTTCTATTGTTTTTTTTTTTTTTTTTTTTTTGATAAATAGCTGGTTGTTAAAGCGGTGGTTCCCCCTAAAACTAATTTCTAACAATAGATTCGTAAGACCCGTTACACTGCGGGTAGGCTGGCTTTTTTTTTTTTTTTTTCGTACATACCTCGATCTCCCCGTCTCGTCCCTAGGCGGTGGGCGGAACTAGTTGATTGACGTTCCTCGGAGGGGCGCGTACGTGACGTCACGACTTTCCGAAAGAAGCCGAACGTCGCTGCGCATGCGCCGTATAGAGTCGGCTCTATACGGCGCATGCGCAGCGACGTTCGGCTTCTTTCGGAAAGTCGTGACGTCACGTACGCGCCCCTCCGAGGAACGTCAATCAACTAGGAACGCCCACCGACAAGGAACGAGACGGGGAGAT
The DNA here is from genome assembly GCF_905171775.1 of Rana temporaria. Taxonomy (NCBI): domain Eukaryota; kingdom Metazoa; phylum Chordata; class Amphibia; order Anura; family Ranidae; genus Rana; species Rana temporaria. The sequence continues at coordinate 103,245,761 of NC_053492.1, forward strand.
ATCGGTATGTACTAAAAAAAAAAGCCAGCCTACCCGCAGTGTAACGGGTCTTACGAATCTATTGTTAGCAATGTGTTTTAGGGGGAACCACCCCTTTAAGCAGCGGGCCGCTGCATACTTAACAACCAATGACTCATCAGTTGTCAGCGAGCTTCCTTGCTTACAGCTGATTGTGTAAAAAAAAAGCCAAAAATGAAAAAGTATGGGGAAAAAAAACGGCGTGGTGTTCCACCCCCACTCCAAACTAGGCCCTTCCACCCTTCTTGTGATGTCATGGACCAGTGAGTGCTGTGTCTGTGATGTCACAAGGTGCTTTGGGGTGGGGGGGCCAATGCTGTTGAGGGCATGTGGCCTGGTATGGTTCAGGAGATTGTGGGGCGCTTGCTCATCCCTCCCCCCTTTCTTGACCAGCCAGACTGCATGCCTGGATAAGGGTCTTTTATGGACTTGGGGGGGGACGCCATTTTTTTTTAAAACATTTCCAAAATCCAATACCAGACCCGCAGGGCCTGGTATGGACTGAGGGGGACACCACACTGTTTTTTAATACTTTTAAATTGCAGGCTTTTTCTTTTACAATCAGCTGTAGATGGGAAAGCCCGCTGACAGCTGATAAGTCATCGGTTTTGAAGGACAGGACGGCCGGCTACCCAACCAGCTCAAAGCGGTAAATTACCACATTGACTAATGCAGTAATTACCGATACATCGAACAAATACCACATGCAGTATTTAACTACAAATTCTTAGTGAATTGAACACTTGTACAATTGTTACCGCATGTGGTATTTTACCACATATTATTTTCCGTTATGTAACTCTTATGCCTAGTACACACGAGAGGATTTATCCGCGGATACGGTCCTCCGGACCGTTTCCGCGGATAAATCTTCTGAGGATTCTGATCCGATGGAGTGTACACACCATCGGATCGAAATCCGCGCCGAATTCCCATCGCGATGACGTGTCGCGCCGTCGCCGCGATGATGACGCGGCGACGTGCGCGACGCTGTCATATAAGGAATTCCACGCATGCGTCGAATCATTACGACGCATGCGAGGGATGGGTTCGGACGGATCGATCCGGTGAGTCTGTACAGACCACCGGATCGATCCGCTGGAGCCGATTCCAGCGGATAGATTTCTTAGCATGCTAAGAAAATTTTTATCCGCTGGAAATCGGTCGGCCCGAAATATATCCGAGGATAAATATCCGCTGGATCGTACACACCAGCGGATCTATCCGCTGAAACCGATCCGCGGATCAATTTCAGCGGATCGATCCTCTCGTGTGTACGGGGCCTTAGTAAATCGACCCCAATGATACCTATAGATCTGATTGTCTTTACTGAAACTGTAGACTCAACCTTATCTACAGTGACTTTGTCCCCATTTTAGTCAACATTTCCATATAGCACATACACAGTGAAAATGATTATTCCATTTTTTCAACAATTGCTTTTGATACTTGGCAAGTGGCATTATTTTAAATTTAGGGTAAAACCTTACATTGCATGGTTGTTAGGAAAGATGCTAAAATCGATCACATGACTTCTTCAAAAAACATAGGGGTAGATTCATGTAGAATGGCGTATTTTTGTGCGGGTGTAACGTATCCTATTTACGTTACGCCTCCGCAACTCTTACAGGCAAGTGTTGTATTCTCAAAAGAAAGTTGCGGCGGCGTAGCGTAAATAGGCCGGCGTAAGCCCGCCTAATTCAAATTGTGAAGAAGTGGGCGTGTGTTATGTAAATTATCCATGACCTGATGTGATTGACGTTTTTCATGCGCCGTCCGTGGAATTTCCCAGTGTGCATTGCTCCAAAGTACGCCGCAAGGATGTATTGGTTTCGACGTGAACGTAAATGACGTCCAGCCCCATTCACGGACGACTTACGCAAATGACGTAAATTTTTCAAATTTCGTCGTGGGTACGACGGCCATACTTAACATTTGTGCGCCGCATATACGCCTCATATAGCAGGGATACCTTTTCCCCCGGGAAAAGCCTAACGTAAACGGCGTAACTGTACTGCGTCGGCCGGGCGTACGTTCGTGAATTCACGTATCTAGCTGATTTACATATTCTAGGCGTAAATCAGCGTACAATGGAAAGGGGGGGGGGTTATGCATACGCATAGGTGGGACTTTGAGTGAGGCACATGTCTGTGCTTCCATCCCTAGTACAAAAATAGAGCAAGGAGGTTGGGACTTTAAATGAAGTTCACGACAGGGTGGGAGTGCAAAAGGAAAACATGTTTATTAACATGCAAAACAAAGTGTGATATACTCACAGAGTCATAGGGGCTGAGCATGTAAACATAGCAGTAGAGGACAATAAAGATACATGGTAATGTCAACCAGGAACTTCATGACATATGGGTATACATATGAACCATGGACACAGGGACATACAATGCCATCAAAAATTAATACAATACAGTATGAAAAACAACAAACAGCTTCCCATGAGTGGGGGATAAGCACACCAGTTTCCTTGAGTGACACAATGCGATTAAAAGACTTGAGGTAGAGATTGTAGATAAAAATTGTAGATATAAGTGGCTATTGACTCAGATATGGAGTGGGGTGGCATCCTTGAATGGCCCGACGCGTTTCGTGCTGTAGTGCACTCATCAGGGGCTGATGCTTCCAAATCTGGAGGGTTGGATAGTATTTTAGTCTACAGTGACTTAAGCATAGAATCAGGAGCATAATTGATGGTCCTAGATTTACATACCTAGACGATGGTGTGGATCGAGGGCGAGAGCCTGGTGCTAAGCCGTAGCCACGGAGGGGATGTCAGTCCCGGAAACTGGGGTGACTGCGCCAAAGAGCAGCCGGGATGCAGGGCTGGAGAATGTCAGGTGGACATGTGGCCACAAGCAGGGGTATAGAGCCAAGCATGTAGTCAGCAAGGGGAGAATGCCAAGGATCTGTATATAAATATATATAGAGACATATGGTGAGACAGCATGATCCAGACTGTAGTCCGGTGGTGACTAACCAAAAATAGCAAAAAAGTTTTACCTGGGTGTGGAATAACCCGGTGCTGAGGGTCCATAAGTGGTATGGCATCATCCCATGGGTGTTTAGACAGGCTGTATAGACGCAGCCTATAAATACCCCCTGATCCCAGTGTGCTGGCCGCTCATTGGAGCACACCGACGTCACGCTAGCCGGCCACATGCTCGGAGGGCCTATGACAGGGCCGAAGAGGTCCGCCCCCGACACAGGTGATCCCCCATCAGCTGTGAACGGCTAGAAGGAATCACCGCGATCGGCGTCATGACGTCAGACTGACATCAGACGCGGACCACGTGAGCGTGACGTCGATGCGCTGTGGAAGCCGCCCAGTGCCCCAAGGTCCACCCCGCCCAGAGGGCGGGAGGGGGGGCAGGAGGGAGACCTGCAGAGCGCATCGCAGCTTCCGGGTATGTGACAGCATACCGAGGCTGACGGCAATGTCATAGCATCTCACCCGATCGGCCTGTTGAACCGCATCGTGGCAAGTCTCTCAAATAAAGTGAAGATGTGAAGTGCAAATAGGTCCCCTAATCAGGTACATGGCCAGAAGGGGGAACTAGAACTTCCCACATAGCTGGCAGGGGAAAACTGCCAGCTCAGTCAGAGAACCTCCATCCCTAGTGGATACAATGGAAAGGGGGGGGGGGGTTATGCATACGCATAGGTGGGACTTTGAGTGAGGCACATGTCTGTGCTTCCATCCCTAGTACAAAAATAGAGCAAGGAGGTTGGGACTTTAAATGAAGTTCACGACAGGGTGGGAGTGCAAAAGGAAAACATGTTTATTAACATGCAAAACAAAGTGTGATATACTCACAGAGTCATAGGGGCTGAGCATGTAAACATAGCAGTAGAGGACAATAAAGATACATGGTAATGTCAACCAGGAACTTCATGACATATGGGTATACATATGAACCATGGACACAGGGACATACAATGCCATCAAAAATTAATACAATACAGTATGAAAAACAACAAACAGCTTCCCATGAGTGGGGGATAAGCACACCAGTTTCCTTGAGTGACACAATGCGATTAAAAGACTTGAGGTAGAGATTGTAGATAAAAATTGTAGATATAAGTGGCTATTGACTCAGATATGGAGTGGGGTGGCATCCTTGAATGGCCCGACGCGTTTCGTGCTGTAGTGCACTCATCAGGGGCTGATGCTTCCAAATCTGGAGGGTTGGATAGTATTTTAGTCTACAGTGACTTAAGCATAGAATCAGGAGCATAATTGATGGTCCTAGATTTACATACCTAGACGATGGTGTGGATCGAGGGCGAGAGCCTGGTGCTAAGCCGTAGCCATGGAGGGGATGTCAGTCCCGGAAACTGGGGTGACTGCGCCAAAGAGCAGCCGGGATGCAGGGCTGGAGAATGTCAGGTGGACATGTGGCCACAAGCAGGGGTATAGAGCCAAGCATGTAGTCAGCAAGGGGAGAATGCCAAGGATCTGTATATAAATATATATAGAGACATATGGTGAGACTCTGTGAGTATATCACACTTTGTTTTGCATGTTAATAAACATGTTTTCCTTTTGCACTCCCACCCTGTCGTGAACTTCATTTAAAGTCCCAACCTCCTTGCTCTATTTAAATCAGCGTACACGCCCCTAGCAGCCAGCGTAAATATGCAGTTAAGATCCGACGGCGTAAGAGACTTACGCCTGTCGGATCTAATAGAAATCTATGCGTAACTGATTCTATGAATCGGGCGCATAGATACGACCGGACAGACTCAGAGATACGACGGCGTATCTGGAGATACGCCGTCGTATCTCCTTTCTAAATCTGGCCCATAGAATATGAAGGATTTGCTCCGGGATAAAACTCGCCATCCTGTCTGTTTACCCAGATTCCATGTGGGGAAGACTTTACCCACATTGGGTTGAATTGCGGTTTGATGTTCTCTTGTGGCTTTAATGTCAAATTGTATTTAGTTTACAAGTTTTAAAAAACATTTTGTAATGCACTTTCACTTTTATTTTTCTCTCATTGGCAATGTTGGTTCTGTTCATGCACAATAAACTTTAAAGATTGTATCTGTTTCATAAGCATACCTGAATACAACTGAGCCTTATCTATAAAAGAAAACAAGTTGCAAACAAACTGTTTTACAGCTTCCTGCTTCTCTGGTTTTTAATCTAGCATTGTTGACCATCCTCCTAGACATTTCTGAAGCTGAAAAATCTGATTTTTGGATTCCCTGCAAAATAATTTTCTTGCAGTACATCATAGGACACAGAGCATATTCAAATTCATAATGATAGGGTTATTCTGCCACCTTCAGGTGTTTTGAACACTAGCAAAAAAAAGACAGGAAACCTATTTCAGCTAAAACCTCTCCTTGTTAAGCAAAGCTCCAGTTTTAATTTACACCACAAAATTAATTTTACAGTTGTAACACCTTAGGGATCAGTAGTCCATCTACATTTATTCTTCTCAATTAAATCCCTTGCTACCACAGAGGTGTACTGCAGGTCCAGGCCCAATTACAAAGGGCTATCAAGTAAAGACATACCTCCCAACTGTCTCTGATTTCGAGGGACTGTCCCTGATTTGGAGCAATGTTCTCTGTCCCTCATTCCTCCTCATTTGTCCCTCATTTTGGTCTGATCGCTATAGATGTATATAAAATGCACTTTTTATCTATCAAAAAGTGTTTCCCAGTGCTAAACCTTTCACCTGATTTGTAAATTGCTGCATTTGTAAATTCCAAAAGCCAATATAAAGGAATAGTGGTGGTAAAAAAAGCACTTGCAAGTTTAACCAATCTTATTTTGTTTGTACAATTCTCCTTTAAGGGGGCGTGGCAAGGTGTGTGTCCTATGCCTGCATACTTTTGCTGATAGGTGTCCCTCATTCCCATCTCAGAAAGTTGGGAGGTATGAGTAAAGACACTGGGACTTATTCAGAGTGAGGCCTAGTCATGCCGATGGTGTTACAGGAGACTAAAGTTAGATAGTGAAGTAGTGTGCTAGAGGAAGTGTGCTTAGGTAAAAGACTGTCAAGTTTAGAGTCAGCCATCTTGTTCTGCTGAGAAGTGTGACACAGTTACTTTTATTCTGCCAAACAATATTCATTCTATGGGCATCCCATGTCCCTTTTCCTCAACCAAGTTCAATCCCCTAATAAAAACAACAAAAACAGGCAAGAGACTGTTCATTGACTGAGAAGTGTGTCTATTGGAGGTCTGGGAGCAGGGTTAAATGTGTGGATGCTGTAACATGTAGCAACCCCGCAGGGCCATTGCTATACAGGCAAACTAAAAATCTTTTTTTTTTTTTTGCACATGCAAGGACACAGCATCTTCCTATTCATAATGATATTAGCTCAGATGCTTTAGAACTACATTTCCCATCATACTCATGCACTCTGCAGGGTGGTTGAGCATCATGGGAAATGTAGTTCCAAAACATCTGGGGTGCCAAGGTTCGCCATCACTGCCCTATAGGAAATGAGGGAAGGGCAAGTGGCAACCAGTCACCAAATCATCAAACCCGAATATGTAAAAACCCCACTCGGCTTCCTGAAAAATGTGCCGACCGAAGGAAGCACGCTCAGTGACTCAAGCATCCACTTGGTAAAATAATCAATTGAAGACTAGGTAGCAGCTGTATACACTTGAGCTACCAAAGCCTGATGATGAATAGTTCAGGAGGTATCAACACTCATAGTAGAATGGGAACCCCATCTTTAAGCCATAAACTTGAGAAATACATTTCCACATCCAACGAGAAATGGTAGATTTGAAAACTGCATGACCCTTCCATGGTCCTACAGGAAGCACAAAGAGCAGTTGACTTCAGGTACCATCTGACAGCACAAACCACATCCAAGGTGTAAAGGCCCTTGTCTCCTGTCTTCTGAGGGTTAGGACAGAAGTATTGTAACACAATGTCCAGGTTAAGATGGAACTACCTTAGGCAAAAATGACGGCTGAGGCCATAAAACCACCTTGTCATGGTGGAGTACCAGGAACAGCTCCTTATAGGAAAGAGCAACCAATTCTTAAACTCTGAGAGCCAAAGTAAGGGCAATCAGAAAAAGAACCTTCCGAATCAGAAGGATCAAAAAATACCTTGGATGGGTTCAAATGGAGAGTTCAGCAATACAGAAAGTACCAGGTTGAGGTTTCACTGTTTAAAGGGTCACTAAAGGAAAAAAAATGTTGCTGAAATGACTGTTTACAGGGTATAGAGACATAAAAGTTAACTGATTCCTTTTAAAAATGATTAAAAATAGATTAAATTCAATCATATAATGTATCTCTAGTTTCACTTTCGGTTTTAAACTGGTTTCATGTTTCTGTGAAGTAAAGAGACCCACAGAACAAAAACAAACAAATCCAGGGCAGTGTTTTGTTTTTAAAATGAATCTGATTGGTTCTGTTAAGTTTTAGACACACAGTAATGACAGCTTAGACCACCGTGAGAAAGCTCCCAGTACTGTGGTTATAAGGAGGAGCCAGACAAGCAGGAAGTGTGGAGATCAGAGCAGAATTACAGCAACTTCAAAGCAAAAACTAACAATAAGGACTTGAAACCAGTACTGCAGTAAGGTAAAGGAAGCTATTTAGCTAAAAAAAAAAATTCCTTTAGTGATCCTTTAAGTGTTGTAATCCCCACACTCTGTGAAATTCTGTGAATCAACTTTATAGACTGCTGCTAGGGTATAAGGTGTGTATTCCTTTCAAATTGTGTTGCGCAAACCCATCGCTGTCTGGTTACAAAATATCTATTGTGTACTTGCACTACATCTATTACATAAATTCAGTGACAGTGAATCAACCAAAAACAGTTCCAAATGCAAATAATAATAAGTCTTTCAAAGTGCTTGTAAATGTGTTTTACTTCCAGTGCCAATGTTGACAATAAAGTGCCATGCTGTGCTCCCCGCCTTATGTTCCCTCACTCACCAACTTTTTGTGTGTTTAGCACTTGTAATAAAAGGCTAGTAGTCGCCCTCAGTTTGTTGTACTGTAGATGGTTATTTTTCTTTTCCTCTCAGGGTTTAAGCAGGTCAGGCAAGGATCCTCCTGTGAGTTTAGGGAAATAGAACCAGGAAAGATCCATAGTGTATGTATCGGTACCCCGACTTCCAAGGGCTTGATGGTGACCCCCAGAGCCAGGGAGGACTGACATTCCTCCTTAGGGTGTAGGTTACTAGGCATATTGGGTGTGGTGCAAGATGAAAAGATTGGGCGACAGTCACTTTTTGTAAAAACAAACAAAGAGAGTTTTATTTCTCTAGACAGTGTGAGAAAGGGTGAGGGCTCAGGACACCCTTAGGCAAATGCAATAGCAACTAGGCAAACACTGTAGAACTAGGCAGACAGCAATACAGATAAAGGGCATTTAAGCTAAATGCAGCAATCTGTATCTTGCAGCAACTGCTGTCTCCTATAGCAACAACTTCTCTAAGGCCTCGTACACACCAGCGGATATGTCTGCTGAAAACGGTCCGCCGGACCGTTTTTAGCGGACATGTCCGCTGCGTCCACTGCCGGATTTCTGTCTGATGGTTGTACACACCATCAGACAGAAATCCGCGCGGACACGATACGCGGTGACGTGGCCGCGCCGCGCTGATGACGCGGCGACGTGCGCGGCCCTGGAAGGTCAATGCTTCCACGCATGCGTCAAATCACTTGTCTGATGCTAAGAAACATGTCTGATGCTAAGAAACATTTGTCCGCTGGAAACTGTCCGATCCGCCGGACAATTGTCCGGTCGGCCGTACACACGACCGAACATGTCTGCTGAAACTGGTCCGTCGGACCAGTTTCAGCAGACATGTTCGGTCAAGTGTACGGGGCCTAACAGTATCCTGCTGTAGATCTTCCAGTTTAACTCACAGTATCCCACTGTAGATCCTTAAGCTCAGCTCACTGTCTCTCACTAGACTTCTTGGACTCTCAGCTACCTGCTGGATCCCTCAAGCTTCACCCACAGCTAACTGCTGTACTTATCTTCAAGCTTTACTCACAGCTACCCGCCCTACTCCTTCAATCTTTACTTACAGCTACCCGCTGTCTTCCTGGATGAGTCTCCACTGAAGTTTTCCCACTTACTTTACCATCCCCAGCTAGTGAAGCGTCTGCTCTGGTACTCCTTCAGAACTTCATCCCTTCCAAATGTAGCGCTACCCCCGAAGGAGCCGCTGGTTAGATTTGGGATCGGCGTATTAAGTTACCTCTATGTAGTGTCTAGGGGTGAAGGTAGTGAGCAGAGCAGTAATCGAATGTCCAATCTGTAATTAAAGGGTTTTTTGAATGCTTTATTTTCCTGGCCCAACATGGCCAACATCAACTTGAAGTAGACATAAAAGGTTGATGAAAAGAGAGTAACCTCGCGGGGGCAGGCTTTGGATAAGGAAAGCAGTCCTGCCTTCTGTAATTGAATCAGTACGTCGCCACTCCAGCCAGAGTGGGTGAAGTGCCCCTGGACAGACCTCTGCCACAGGCCTGGCAGCCAGAGCGTCACTTAAGGTTGCTGGGAGGAACAAGTCTCTGCCACAGACTTGGCTCTGATTAAATGTTGAGACCTCTGCCACAGGCCTAGTGCAAGTTTAAGCTGAATGATAGAGCGAATCCTCCCAGTAGATCACGTCAGGGTCACCGGCTGACAGTTTGAGTGTACATGTCAATGTCCGGTCACCAGATCCCCGATGGTTCATTTAAGCCCTTTTGGATAACCTGCCTCCGGGTTCTCCTCAAGCCGATCCCCCATCGAACAGCGTACAGCCTGGGATCCTCTCAATAAAGGTGGGGACCCAGTAAATCACTGGGGCCCCTTGGTAGCATCAGTCGCTCCAGGCCAGGAGGGCCCAGAGTCAGGAACTCCGCGTAGCACGCGACCCCAGGCCAGGTAGGCCATAGTGGTGGGGCCCGTGATGTGCGCACACCCTAAAGGTGGGTGCCGCACCCGGAACCAGGAACCCGCAAAGAAACCAAAACAAAAATACCCCTCCCCAGCAATTGGCTGCTGGGGAGAAGCGGCTCCACCTGGACCCCTCTGGTGCCACCTGCTGCCCAGAGATGAAACTGCATCCCCAGAACGCAGACTGACCCACAGAACAATCCAGATTTGGCGACAGACAAATTTGACAAAAATCAAGAATGAGAGCAACATAACTCTTAGAATGAGAGCAACATAGCCGTGGAGCGCAAACAGCCACACGTGCTGCGGTATACTCCGCTGGACTGCATGTCTGCATGTTTCTTATCTGAACCATACCCGGAAAGTGTTTATTGAGGCGGACAACTGGACACTATTTGGTGCTTATTCTTAGCAGCCTAATGGCTGTTATTTGTTTTGTTTTATTCTAATTGTTTTTAAGGAATTTTTTGATCAACATTTTTAACTTGAAACTTGGTATAATCCTTTTTTTCTGCTATTAAACCGATTACCAAGTACCTACAATACTACCCTATGTGGATCCTTCTTTTTGTTTTTTATACATCAATCACCCACTAAGTTTAAGATACGGTGCATTGGAGAGATATCAGCTTACAACATACTGGGCATCCGACCAGAGGACATCATCCACCACCAGGTAGCAAACTGAAGCTCATTCAGTAAAGCTCTACACCCCCTCGAGGGGACATCTTTCCGGTGAGTGGGGACTTAATAGGGGGGATCGTGAACCACGTCAAAGTGGGAAGACGGGAGAAATGCCTGCAGGGATTTAAGGAAAAATTGGCTGTCCTTCTTGAGCGCATTGTTAATACTCCTTTGCTTGCGGAATGAACTGTTTTTTGTTTAGACATCTTTAATCTCACTTCAGATATTATTATATATGTTTATATATATTTTTTTCTCTGATATATAATCTTTCTCTGATATATAAGCCATATTATCCTGTTTGGCACTGTTTTGCCTGACCCAGTTTGGGAATACTAACTACGAGTATACCACCATTGGGGAATTTTATGTATTATTGGGTGGTCATAGACCTGAATATCCCCAATTGAGGAGTCAGAGGTATAGATTGTAAATCCGTTTGTTATTGGTGGAACACAGGAATTTTTTCAGTGGACGCATCCACCACCATACAATTGCACAAATATACACCCAGCTCTTGGCACAAATAGGAGCACACTATCACAAAGGGTGGCACACCCTTATTGTGGGATTCACGTTTTTTGCTATATATATAACTATTAGCACATATTTTCTTTATTAGAGCAGTGATACAATACGACACAACAGAGTTCAACGTTCACAATATTTTTTATTATTTAGAGATTTATGATATACACGTTTATTTTTATACACATTTTTAAATCAGCAGTGGCAACCACCACCTTTTCTCACTTTTGTAGCACTTTACAACTAACAGGGAACTGATCGGATACACTTGTCAACATATTAATCTTTCCATCACTGGGTTAAAGAGTGACACCTAGTGGATGAAGTAAAATTGACACATCTCCAGTATTGTTATATTTAGGAAAGGGGGATATCAAGTGTGGACTAGTGACTAGTCCCTTATTCCTTTCCTCTCTCTTTTTTTCTCAGTTTATTTTTAGTCTCTTTTTTATTAATTTTTTGGAGCACACACGGGGTGATCATAATAATCAAGGAACCACGCGGGTATACACTGAACATTGAATACCAATAAAAGGGGAACCCTTACCCTAGTGGTGGCTTCACACATGAGCCAACCTTAGGAGGGAACCCGACATTGAATATTGAATTAATTACCTGTTCATAACACTTTGAAGTAATACTCTTATACCAACCTAGCAGCGCCAAGTTCCCTGAATACAAATTTTATCTACAACATAACTCTTCTCATTCCCCCACTAAATTTAACATAACGTCCTTTCTGAAAGTAAAGGGGCGCTACACAAACATGCCTCAACAGGAGTGGTCGTCCCTTTGTGGCAACTGCTTTTCATTTACCTCCAGCAATGATCAGGCTCCCCTGGGGCTGAGCCTCTAACACACACGTTTCCGCCCCAGGCTTTGGGCTTAACCTTAGCTGCTCCTCCTTTGCGAAACCCTAAAATACTGGATAGGCCTTACATAGACCTAGCAGCCAGTATGACTTCTGGATAGGCTTCAGGCCTAGCAACCAGGAGTTACTCGACACACACCCTGGCCATAGCCCCGGGCGGGAAGAACCCCAATCACTGTAATCCACCAGTCTACTGCCAAAGGCAACAATGCCACCTATTGACATAAGAGAGAAACTACAAATTAAACTAAGACTTAGGACAGAAATCAATTGATCAAAACTACCAATTAGCCAGGCTATTTACCACCTAGCCCAACTAGATTTATTAGCAGCCCTGTTTAGGACCAGGGTGCTACATGTAATTACATTTTTTTATTTGTAAAATTGCACACTTACAAATTACTCCTCTTGCATATGGGCATGTGTAAACAGCACTTTGGAACTCAAAAATCGCGGTCTGCATTCCAGAGAGTGGATGTCACATTACCGGAAGTGTCCACCTGCTTAATCCATTTGGCTCCGACCAGGAAGCATCATCAGAAGCTGTAGATGTCGGTGCCTATTTCATACTTATACTACTTAAAGCGGATCTCCACTCTAAAGTGGAGTCCCGCTGATCGGAACCCTCCCCCCCTCCGGTGTCACATTTGACACCTTTCAGGGGGGAGGGGGGTGCAGATACCTGTCTACAGACAGGTATCTGCACCCACTTCCGGCCCTACGATACGGGCAAAGGACGGGTTTTTTCCTTCCTTCCCGTCCGTCCCCCCGTTGTATGCTGGGAACACTCGGCTCCCAGCACACAGCGGGAGCCAATCGGCGGGCGCAGCGCGACTCGCGCATGCGCCGTAGGGAACGGGGCAGTGAAGCCGGAGCGCTTCACTTCCTGGTTCCCTCACCGAGGATGGAGGGGGGAGCAGCAGGGTGACGAGCGATCGGCTCGTCATCTGCTGCGGACGGCGCTGGACTCCAGGACAGGTAAGTGTCCTTATATTAAAAGTCAGCAGCTGCAGTATTTGTAGCTGCTGGCTTTTAATATATTTTTCCCGTGGCACATCCGCTTTAACTCCTCTCACTACACCCATATGTTCTCCTTCCTATTCCTCCTACTATACGCGCGCTTATTGCTTGCTATTTGGTCAGTTTCTCTCCTCCCATCTTAGGATCACCTGCTGAAAAGAGAGGGAAAAAAAAAACATCTAAAACAGTAGACATGGGCGCCGTCAATAAATTTGTTTTGTTTCGTTCCGTTCCGTATTAACTGCTATTTCATAATTCGTGTCCGAATTTCAATTTGGATTCGTACAAAATATGAATTTTCGTTAGATTCGTTACATTTTCGTAAAATTACGAACATTCGTTATGATGAATTTACAAAGCAAACCCAGGAAGTCAGTGCTGCTGACTTCCTGGGTTTGCTTTTTAAATTCGTCATAACAAATGTTCGCAATTGTTATGAAAAGTTAACGAACCTAACGAAAATTCGTATTCAATACAAATTGAATTTCGGACACAAATTACGAACTAACGAGCTACAAACAAACCCAGCAGGAACTCAGCACAGAACAGGGATGGTGGGAGCCCCTCATAATGAGCACAGCACAGGGATGGTGGGAGCCCCTCATAATGAGCACAGCAAGGGGTACAGCCCCAGGAGGAAGTCAGCACAGCACAGGGATGGTGGGAGCCCCTCATGATGAGCACAGCAAGTTGTACAGCCCCATGAGGAAGTCAGCACAGCACAGAGATGGTGGGAGCCCCTCATAATCCGCACAGCACAGGGATGGTTGGAGCCCCTCGTAATGAGCACAGCACAGGGATGGTTAGAGTCCCTCATAATGAGCACAGCACAGGGATGGTGAGAGCCCCTCATAATGAGCACAGCAGGGGCACAGCCCCAGGAGAAAGTCAGCACAGCACAGGGATGGAGGGAGCCCCTTCATAATGAGCATAATGATTCGACGACTGCCATTGGATTGAATACAAATTTTTGTTGAATGTTCATTAACTTTATTATGAGGGGCTCCCACCATCCCTGTGCTGTGCTGACTTCCTGGGTTTGCTTATTCATCATAACGAATGTTCGTTAACTTTTTGTAACAATTAAAAACATTCCCCTGCTGTGCTCATAATGAGGGGCTCCCACAATCCCTGTGCAGTACTGACTTCCTCCTGGGGCTGTACCCCTGCTGTGCTCGTTATGAGGGGCTCCCACCATCCCTGTGCTGTGCTGACTTCCTGGGTTTGCTTATTCATCATAACGAATGTTCGTAATTGTTAACGTCAACGAAATGTCGTATTTTGTAAAATACACCACTCCCAATATTGCTTATATTTTGTTATTGTGATCACTTTTAATGTTTTGTTGGTTTTGTTGGTTTGTTATTAAAAACCACATAAAAAAAAAAAATAGTTTGTAATTTTCCTGCAACTTGTGGCAAAATATAAAATATTCCATGGACTCAACATGCCTCTCAGCAAATAGCTTGGGGTGTCTACTTTCCAAATCGGTGCATTTGGGGGGGTTTCGTGCTATTTTGGCATTTTATAGCCTTCAAAACTGTGATAGGTAGTGAGGAGTGAAATCAAAAATTTGCGCCCTTAGAAATCCTGAAGGCGATGCTTAGTTTTTGGGGCCCCGTGCGCGGTTAGGCTCCCAAAAGGTCCCACACATGTGGTATCCCTGTACTCAGGAGAAGCAGAAAAATGTATTTTGGGGTGCAATTCCATATATAACCATGGCATGTGTGAGTAATATATCATATAATCAAAATGTATTTTTTGTCATTATTCAATCACTTGGAACAAAAAAAATTACCAGTTAAAGCAGCGAAGTGACAAATTGTAAAAAGACCACCGGTCTTTAAGCTGACAAATGGTCCAGGCAGAAGTGGTTAAACCAGATATTCCTGTCGGAGAGCCCCTTTACATTAGGTATCCTCAACGTGTCCCCTTCAGACTACCCTTTTCAATCAGGTGTTGCCATTGGAAAGCCTCTTTAACCACTTAAGCCCCGGACCAATATGTTGCTAAATGCCCAAAGGCGTTTTTACAATTCGGCACTGCGTCGCTTTAACAGACAATTGCGCGGTCGTTCGACGTGGCTCCAAAACAAAATTGGCGTCCTTTTTTCCCCACAAATAGAGCTTTCTTTTGGTGGTATTTGATCACCTCTGCGGTTTTTATTTTTTGCGCTATAAACAAAAATAGAGCGACAATTTTGAAAAAAATACAATATTTTTTACTTTTTGCTATAATAAATATCCCCCCAAAACATATATAAAAACATTTTTTTCCTCAGTTTAGGCCGATACGTATTCTTGTACCTATTTTTGGTAAAAAAAATCGCAATAAGTGTTTATCGATTGGTTTGCGCAAAATTTATAGCGTTTACAAAATAGGGGATAGTTTTTTTGCATTTTTATAATTTTTTTTTTTTTTACTACTATTGGCGGCGATCAGCGATTTTTTTCGTGACTGCGACATTATGGCGGACACTTCGGACAATTTTGACACATTTTTGGGACCATTGTCATTTTCACAGCAAAAAATGCATTTAAATTGCATTGTTTATTGTGAAAATGACAGTTGCAGTTTGGGAGTTAACCACAGGGGGCGCTGTAGGAGTTAGGGTTCACCTAGTGTGTGTTTACAACTGTAGGGGGGTGTGGCTGTAGGACTGACGTCATCGATCGAGTCTCCCTATAAAAGGGATCACTCGATCGATACACCGCCACAGTGAAGCACGGGGAAGCCATGTTTACACACGGCTCTCCCCGTTCTTTAGCTCCGGGGAGCGATCGGGACAAAGCGGCTATAAACGAATAGCCGCGCCCTCGTCCCGGGTCGCCACCCGCGGGAATCCGCCCGCCGCACGCAGCGGGGGGGGGTACCGATCGGACCCCCCACCCGCTAGAAGGCAAGGACGTATATATACGCCCTTCTGCCTGTCCGTGCCATTTTGCAGACGTAAATAGTCGTGCGGCGGGCATTAAGAGAACGATGGGGATAAAAAAAAAAAAAAGATACTCACCTAGGAGGCTACAAAATCTGTCCCCCGCCGCCTCTAAGGGCCGTACACACGGCCGGACTTTCGGCCAACAAACTTCTAAATCAACAAGTTTTCACATTTGTCCGAGCGTGTGTACGCTCCATCGGATCAACTTTTTCGTGTTTCGTCGGACAAAAAGTTCGGTCTGCAAACGGACAAACTTTTCGACAACAAAAGTCCGATGGTGCCTAGTCCGACCGTGTGTACAGCAAGCCATCGGACTTTTGTCCGGAGTACAAACACGCATGCCCAGAACCAAATCAACCAACAATAGCAGAAGTTAACCAAAGGGTGGCGATAAAGAGCAGAAAATGTTGGGAAAGTTTTAGAAAAGTTTTCAGAAAAGTCCGAGCGTGTGTATGCTATGGGTGTGACCGGAAAAATCTCTTTGGCTCCTGCTACTGTCAGTCACAGCCAGTGAGCTAATGAGGAGAGAGCAGCACCGAGCCACAGCTCTATGTGTCTCATGGACGCAAAGAGCTGGGCTCAGGAGCAAGCACACAGCAGTGCCCACAGAGCACGCGACTTGCTATTGGGGGCACTGGCTGAAGAGAAGGAGCCAGGAGTGCCAGCTGGGGCCCCCAAAATGAGGAGGATTGGGACTACTCTGTGCAAAACCACTGCACAAAGCAGATAAGTAGGACATGTTTGTTATTTAAAAAAAAAAGCCTTTAAAGTGGAGCTCCACCCTCCACCTCCACTCCTGCGATTCAGAACCCTCCCCCCTCTGGTGTCACATTTGACACCTTTCAGGGGAAGAGGGGTGCAGATACCTGTCTAAGACAGGTATTTGCACCCACTTACAGTCACACAGTCTGCGGGTAGACTGAGGGCAGGACGTCAGATCACGCCCCCCCGCCGCGTTGTGTTCTGGGAAACACTGGGCTCCCAGAACACAGCGGCGAGACAGTCAGCACGGCGCAGCGCGACTCGCGCATTCGCCGTAGGAAACCGGGCAATGAAGCCGGAGCGCTTCACTTCCTGGTTCCCACACCGAGGATGGCGGGCGGGCAGCAGAGTGACGAGCAATCGTTCGTCCTCTGCTGCGGACGGCGCTGGACTTCAGGACAGGTAAGTGTGCCAATATTAAAAGACAGCAGCTGCAGTATTTGTAGCTGCTGGCTTTTAATATTTTTTTTCAGCGGACATGCGCTTTAATGTCACTTTACCCAATCATGCCTGGATATGGGAGGGGTTCCCCGAAGCAGAGTGAGATTCTCTGGACCTGGGGCTCCCAGGAGTACCTTGGGACTTTTGCCTATGCCATAGTTCACCCCTGCGTGTGAGCTCACCCCTTAAGAGATGCCTAGTTGACCCTAACCAGTATTCTCCAGCTCCACTTCCCACTACAGGCCTTACAGCAATGAGTCCCAGAGCAACCACACTGACACAAGCCAGTTATTAGGATATGTGCCCAACATACACAAAGCTTTACTTTCTCCATCAGCTCACCCCCCACAGCTATTACCTTTTGTATCAATTGGCCCTCCCTTTTTAGATTGTAAGCTCTAATGAGCAGGGCCCTCTGATTCCTCTTGTACCAAATTGTAATGTAACTGTAATGTCTGTCTTTATTTTGTTAAGCGCTGTACAAACTGTTGGCGCTATATAAAACCTGTATAATAATAATAATAGTCAAATCTACTGTATTTTGTATATACACACTTACTTACATTCATCCTAGTCCCAAGTGACAGTACGTTGCTTGGTTACCAACAGTCATTAGATAGGTGAGAAGAGAGAGGTGTAACCTGTACCTTTACAGGAGTTGCTCAAAGTCCTTCATCCCAGAGGCATGTCCGAATGTGAAGGAGAGAGGACACGTAAAAGAGAGCTCTGGCTTCCAGGCTGAAAAATCCTTGGTAATTCTCCTGCACTAGGCAATATCCTGTGAAGCTAGCCACTGCCTCCTTTGGTCCTAGGCTCCCTGTCACTCACGTGCGGTGGCCATCTTGCCTTCGGGAACCAAGTGGGTTTTGTCAGTGCAGACAGATCTGTGGCTACCGCTGGACAAGGAGCAGGATGGTGGAGACCTTCTGCAGCCTAGAGGTATGGAACAAGTAGCGGCAAAAGCCTCCACCTCGGCCATAGAAGAGAGTTAATGGGCAGAATAGATACGCTGGCCATGGAGTGCGGTTTTATCAGACAGGACCTTGACAAGTTCAGGGGCAGTGTACTTCTGCTGAAAACTGTATCTCTGATATAGAGGATAATGCAGCCACCACCAATCAAAATGTTGCTGAACTACAACGCACAGTCAAAGTATTGATGGCGTGGTCTCAGGACACTGAAAATAGACTGCGTCGCAATAATGTGAGAGTGATGGGTCTTCCAGAGGGAGCAGAGGGTCTGAACCTATCCAGCTTTGCTGAAAAATTCTTTAAAGATATCCTCATTTTATAGCAAGTCTCCTCTGCATACATCGTGGAGCGTGCCCACAGGGTGCCCTGCTTAGGCCATTCACAGTTTTCTTCCTGAACTATCTCGACAGAGACCTCATCCTTGCTGAAGCTAGGAGAAAACCACAGCTCCAATTTGAAAATACTCTTCTACATTTCTTTCAGGATTTTTCCCCAGAGCTGCAGAAGCATTGACGCACATTCACGGAGGTCCGGAAAAGGCTGCAAGAAAAGGGGCTCACATATGGTATGTCATGCCCCAGCAAGCTCCTTGTTGAATATCGGGGCTCAGTGAAATTCTTCCCTGATTGGTTGGATACCCTGGATTAAATTTTTCTTTGATGGGGAAAAGGCTACATTTACGATTCTCTCTTCAGAGTGAGGCATGACGTGCACATTCTTACATCTTCCGGCCAGGACAAAAAGTGATCCATGTTTCATAGTGAGGCTTCCAATGCACGCTGCTCCGCCATCTTGTTGTTACAGGCGGCGAGCACGGAATAATATTTGATGACACAACACGGGTCTGTATCTCATCATTGGGGTCAAACTTTGTATTTAAACGCAATGGCTGCAGTGGGCTAGCATCCCAGATGATGTCTTATTAGACGAAACGCGTCGGTATGGGCTCCACTGCTGCTATTATATATGTACCAAAAGCACTGTTCATCTTCTCAAATGTGTTTTTTTAGCTTTAATAAATACCCAGTACTTTTTATGGAATTACACTATGTTGCATTTTGTTCTCCTTCTCAGCTATATATATGAATGCATTGGAGAATTTATATATCTCGCTCCATGGAGGTTACTACCCTTGAGAGCCATTGGAAGACTTGTGGGCATACCTGATTCATGCATTAAAGGTCCCCTGATTTGATGCCTCTATCTTTGGTGTACATCACCACAAGCCTATTTGACTCCCTGGGCTTACGCCCTTTTGGGTTTAAACATTCTGGTAAGCCTTTATCTAATTGTTGGTGGATTATCTACTTGTAAACTTTCTTCACAAATTGTTTTCACTCTCTGTGTCAAGAGGACACTGTGAACATTCAGTTTGTATTTATATATTTTTTGGGTTCCTGCAATTCATGGACTTCACGTATATTTGTTTGTTTGTTTTCCAACATTGATCTTTCATCATTATGAACATATTTAATTAAGGTTCCACGTATTTCTCAATATTGTTTTTGAGATTCACAACAATGTCTCAGTTTATTTAGAGATGTGTTTTTAGTGCTAAAATTCTATCTTTATTTTTCCATTTTTGCAACTGTCTGTTTGCTGTGCTAGCTGCTGTTTATTGTTTAACCACTTAAATACTGCGCATTTTCACCCCTTTCCTGCCCAGGCCAATTTTCAGCGCTGTCACATTTTGAATGACAATTGCGCGGTCATGCAACACTGTACCCATATGAAATTTTGATTATTTTTTTCTATGGCTGTTACTGATTAAAATTTCCGTGTTCGATTAATCGATTTTTTTTTTAATCGATTAATCGACTAATTTCGATTAATTATAACGCACATACAGATCAAACCACTTTTAGCGGATCTCCTTGCATTGCAACTCTGCATTAGTCAGTGGTAAATGTGGTATACACTATATACAATCACCCGACACTAGTTAGTTTCCACAATCCATGACTTACAGTTTTTCTCTATTGGTTTGGCTCATTTCTTGAAACAGAAATGACATTCTCAAAACTCTAAGATCATTTGGCAAAACAGTCTTACAGTTCAGCACAACACTATAACTCACGTGCAAAAGCTCATATCTCTCCCAAAACTGTTCACTCATGCTTCAAAACCGTATTCATTTCCCATATAAAGAGTCAGTGCCCTCAAAATGGCAAATATTTTTCTCAATTGCTTTGGCTCATTTCTTGATACAGACCGGACGTTCTCAGCTCTCTTGGTACTTTTTCCAAAATAACCTGGATGGTTCGGCACAACACCATGGTTCACCTTCAAAAATTCATATCTTTCCCAAAACAGTTCACTCATGTGTCAAAACTAAATTTCTTTCTCATTCAAATAGTCAGTGCCCCCAAAATGCTTCATCCCTTTGGCATTGTGTAAGCACTGCAAGTCAAAATGTTAAGATGTTTTGTCTCTATGGCAGAGGACCATTGAAATATCTAACTGAATACAATTGTGTATAAAACTGAAAAAAAAAAAAAATTGGGTGAAGGGTCGCCTCCAAGGTTTGACATCACACATTGCACTCATACTGCCAAGGAAAAATTACTTTACAGTATTGTAACCATTATCATTCACACACAAAGTACCGTATTTATCGGCGTATACCGCGCACTATTTTGCCCTAAAAATCAGGGCAAAATTGTGGGTGCACGGTATACGCCGATACCCGCTTTCCCGCCACGAGTTTAAATACTGCGCCGGCATATACCGAGCGCAGTACACTCGTGTATCTTTGGGCAGTCTCGGCGCCTCTTGCGCTGACGTTCTGAGTGTACAGGACGTCAGCGCGAGAGTTGCCGAGCCTGCCCGACGATACACGAGTGTACTGCGCTCGGTATATGTCGGCGCAGTATTCAAACATGGCGCGGGAAACGAGCGGGGAGGACGCGAGGACGCCGCAGAAGGACGCCGGACCCGACGAAGAGGACACCCGAAGCCGCAGAATGACACCGGACCTGACGAAGAGGACACCCGAAGCCACAGACAGACGCCGGACCCGACGAGGCCGCCGATGGACGCCGCGCAAGACACCAAAACTGTAAGTAAAAAAAAGGATTTGGGGCAACTTTAGGGGTGCGCGGTATACGCGGGAGCGCGTTATACCGCGATAAATACGGTAACTTCGATACTTCAGAGTAAAAAGAAAATGTATACAGCATAAAATATACGGAAATATAAAAAAAAAATTACATGTAGCCTACAATGCTGTAAATAAAGCTGGAGTTTTACAACTACTGTAACATCTCTTCACTGGTCGCTGTCCTCACCCTCCCTCTCCTGTCCACCGTCCTCACCCTCCCTCTCCTGGGCACTGTCCTCACCCTCCCTCTCCTGGGCACTGTCCTCACCCTCCCTCTCCTGTCCACCATCCTCACCCTCTGATCTCCTGTAATATCCTCACAGGCAGCGTCTGTTGTATGGAGCAGGGACCTCTGATCTTGAGCCCGATGCTCATACACTCTCCACCTCCAAGCGGAGAAAAACTCCTCAATAGTATTAAGGAAAGGAGAGTAAGGTGGTAGGAACACCATATCCATCCTTGGATGAGCAGTGAACCAGGCCCTGATAAGCGGGCCATGGTGAAAATTCACATTGCCCCATACAATTATATTTTGTGGTAGGTGAGGCCCTATGAGACCTCTCTCATTTTCAGGGATCAAATCCAAATGAAGGCGGTCCAAGAAGATGAGGAGCTTCTGTGTATTGTATGGGCCAAGACTGGGGATGTGAGTGGCCACACCATTCTCAGAAATGGCAGCACACATAGTTATATTGCCCCCTCGCTGTCCTGGGACATCCACTGTGGCCCGGTGGCCAATAAAATTACGGCCACGTCTTTGGCCCTTGGCCAGGTTGAAGCCAGCCTCATCCACATACACGGGTATGTGAGAGGTCTCGTTTCCTTCCAGTGCCATTATTCTCTACAATAGAGTAAAAAAAGAAAACATCAAACCAGTCATACAGAAGAGTCATACACTAGAGTTACAGACAGCTACATAGGAATGTTCTATGTTCCACAAGTTCAATATACTACTGGCCAGTATTCCAGTGGTTCCAAACCTGGGGTACATGTTCTTCTAAGAATTGGGGACCCAGTCGAATACTGGGGCCCCCGCCACAGCTTTAAATTTTCAGGGCCAACATGGTCCCGGAACCAGGAACACCGCGTGGCACGCGCACCCCTGTCTGGTAGGCCATCTCGCCCGGGGGCCGTGATGTGTGGTCACCCTAAAGGTGGGTGCACCTCAGGAAAAGAACCCCGCCTCAATGGCGTCTGCTCCAGAAGTATCCCCCAGCATGCCCCGCGAGAGAAACTCCCTCCCGATTGGCTGCTGGCAAGAGGCACCCCAGCCTGGACTCCACTGTCGCCCCGGGGTGGTATGACACCCCAGCAACCACAGAATGGACCCGCAGCACAGCCCAGCTGAAACAGAGACCCTTTGTAAAATTGCAATCAGAATCAGAGTCAACTACACTCTGATTATCCCTTAACTTTTACAGTAATAGCACCGGTACTTGGAAGTACACAGGCGCTACATCTACAATATTTTTCTTGTCATTGTTAGTATCATACGTAACATCCCACTGAGGTAAGATACTGTTATACTGTAGGCCTATCACACACACTAAATGAATAAACATATTTGTTGCTCTATGCACAGTGTCCTGTCCTATACATTATATAATTCCATCATTGATTGTGAGGCCATGGCTGATGACATGGTCTATAATTGTGGCCCGAATTTCATCAGGGACAGCATGGTGTCTTCGTGCTCCTCGGCCTCTTCCCCCTATTCCACCACCACACACCCTTACTCCTCCTCCTCTTCTTCTTCCTCGAGCAGACAGTTGCCATTGTTCATTTACTTGGCCAGGTGACTCCATGTTCAGAAATTGTACTGGTCCTGCATGGTCAAGCTCTATATATACATGTTTGGCAGCATTCACAGTTATGGACAGCACCTGTCAGGTACAATAACTAAACATACTGTTTGATTGGTCATCTGAGACCAACTCCAACTCCTCCTTCGTTAGTCAAGTTCTAGTTGCACCCGACTGTCAATTGCTGTAATAATTTTATCAAATGTTCCAAGAGATTCATATATTGTATTCATGGTATTATGTTCCTGAATAATTTTGACAATTGAACAGACTATTGTGCATGTGATGACTTAAACAATGAAATGACGCTGACACGTTTTGGAGAGAACGACCATAAGACTGAAGAAATGACAATCAGTTTAGATCAACAAGATTTATTCAATTGGAAATTGTGCTAAATGTAGGCTACTTGTACTAAATCATTTGAAAAATGTACTGAGACAGTGAGACATGTACTGAGACATTTGCAATTTGATGAAATGAATGAGAAATGCCATTCAGTTGTGAACAATTGCGAAGTGGTTTGGAGATTTGTCCATGTTGTTTTGAGAATGTCATTTCTGTTTCAAGAAATGAGCCAAAACAATGGAGAAAAACTGTAACTTCACAGTTCACACAAATACTTTTTAAATTCAAACTGTAGCACTGACGTAAGTAATTTTTTCTTATTAAACTTTAAGAAAAACGTAGAAAGTTAGTTTAACTTTAATTATAAAACGTATCTAGCATATTGACTGTCAGTCACTTTATAGTAGGCAAGTAAGCATCACTTTAGCCAGTCACACAGACATACCAGAGTGTTTACATTTTCTGGAAGCAGACATGATCGCATTTTATTGACAATATACCCTGAAGAACTGAACAGTCTTTCGCACGGAACAGATGTTACAGATACAGAAAGAATTGTCTGCACAAAACTGCTTAGGACAGGAAAACGATGGTTATTTTTGCCCCCTTCCCCTGATGGAGCCTGATGCTTCCTCCTGCTCCACAGATGCAAAGGTACCTCAATCCAATGGGTGCAGTTTGCTTGCATCCAGCAGGGTAAGTCTCATTGTCCAGGCTGTCCGGTGACATCAAGAATTTTGATCGATCAAAAAAATGTAAGATTAATCAAGGAATTAATCTTTAATTTCCCCAGCCCTATTTTTTCCCCCACAAATAGAGCTTTCTTTAGGTGGTATTTGATCACCTCTGCGGTTTTTATTTTTTGCGCTATAAACAAAAAAAAGAGTAACAATTTTGAAAAAAACACAATTTTTTTTACTTTATGCTATAATAAATATCCCATTAAAAAAATATATATATTTTTTTTCCCTCAGTTTAGGCAGATATGTATTCTTCTACATATTTTTGGTAAAAAATCAATAAAAAAAAAAAAATCGCAATAAGCGTATATTGATTGGTTTGCGCAAAAGTTATAGGGCCAGATTCTCATAGAATCCGCGGCGGCGTAGCGTAAGCCATTTACACTACGCCGCCGCAAATTACTGGAGCAAGTGCCGTATTCTCCAAGCTCTTGCTCCGTAATTTGCGGCGGAGTAGTGTAAATGGCCCGGCGTAAGGCCGCGTAATTCAAAGGGGGCGACTTGTATTTAAATTAAGGGCGCCCCCACGCCGATCGAACTGCGCATGCGCCGGGCGGAAAAATAGCCCAGTGCGCATGCTCCAGCTCACGACGGAAAACGTCAAAGACGCCGACGTGAGCGTCATTGACGTAAAGTCGTATTCGCGGACGACTTAGGAAAACAACGTTAACGACGGAAAAAGCTGCCGCTGACCCGTCGCCATACTTAACATGGCATACGACGGACCTTCGTAAACTTACCCCTCATATAGCAGGGGCAAGTTTACGCTTACGGAAACGTTGTAAATTCACTGCGTCATCCGCGCGTACGTTCGGGAATCTCGCGTAAATAGCTAATTTGCATAGACGACGGGGAAAACGACGAGGCGACACCTAGCGGCGGGAAAAAAAATTGCATTTAAGATCTGACAGCGTAAGAGCCTTACGCCTGTCAGATCTAAGGGATATCTATGCGTAACTGATTCTAAGAATCAGTAGCATTGATACAATGGCCCAGATTAGGACTTACGACGGCACAAATGGCGTTGCGCCGTCGTAAGCCCTTTGAGAATCTGGGCCATAGTGTCTATAAAATAGGGGATACATTTATGGCATTTTTATTGTTATTTTTTTTTTTACTAGTAATGGCGGCGATCTGCGTTTTTGATCATGACTGTGACATTGCGGCGGACATATCACACACTTTTGACACTATTTTGGGATCATTCACATTTATACAGCGATCAGTGCTATAAAAATGCACTGATTACTGTGTAAATGCGACTGGCAGGGAAGGGGTTGAATGTGTATCCTAAGGAGTGATTCTAACTGTGGGGGGAGGGGACTCACAAGGGGAGGAGACCGATCGGTGTTCCTTTGTACTGGGAACACACGGATCGGTCTCCTCTCACCTGACAGGACAGGTTTACACACACCCTGCTGTGTGACAGGCAATCGCGGGTGCCCGACGCTCGGGGGCTCGGGAAGCCAAAGACGTGATATGACGGCGGCCTGTCATATGACAATGGGCGTTAGAGAAGTGGTTAAGGGGGACAGCGAGGTATTACACTTTCCATTTTTGATGGGGAAAAGGTTGACTGCTTTTGTTTTCTTGTGATCCTGCAACGCTTAAGCCGAACACATCCTGGTTACCATGATTGAACAATGTGTGAACTTATTCCTATGGGGGGTTTTTTTTCAGACTGTTTAACTGGTATGTGTCCTTATGGTGGGTTACATATCTGGCCTTACCTGCTCAGTTTACTTGTTTCAGGTACTTATATAGCGCTGTCAATTTATGCAGTGCTTTACATATACATTGTACATTCACATTAGTCTCTACCCTCAAGGAGCTTACAATGTAAGGTCTAACTCACATTCATACATACTGTACACATACTAGGGCCAATTTTTTTAGACAGGATCTAATTAATCTACCAACATGTCTTTTGGAGGGTGAGAGGAAACTAAAGTACCCGGAGGAAACCCACGCAGGCACAGGGAGAACATGCAAACTCCAGGCAGGTTGTGTCATGGTTCGAACCAGCGACCCTTTTTGCTGCTGGTGAAAGTGCTATCCACTGCACCACTGTGCCGCCCTTTATTGACCTAAGTATGTTGCTTTCAATGCATAGGTATCTAGTGTTCCATATCCAAAAGTCTGCGTGGAGTTCGGAGTTCTCTCTAAAAAGTTTGGGTGTTCAAGAACTGCACTATGTTTTCAGACTTGATTTCTCCCCTTCCAAATACCTTAGTTTTCTCCTACCAGAGCTTATGGAGAGAATTTTCTAGACGTGCGCTCCAGTTTTGAGTTTTTTGTTTTGGGATCAAGTCCGCCTGCTAGTTTATTTTATGCTGGTGAGACAGGGACTGATGGACTATTTGATGGGACTATTTGAGTTGTTCTTCTTTTTTTTTTCTTTTTTTTACTGCACCTGCGCGAGTGGGAGTGTGGTGCCATCACAAGTTCCTCCCTGATCACGGGTATGGTGGCATCCAGAAACAAGCAGTATTGCAATGTTGTCTGTGTTATTGGTTTACCTGTATTGTTCAGCATTGTGTGTGACTCTGTGAGACTCTGGACCTTACTTTTGATCCTAGGCTTCCATCTTGTGGCAGTTTTGAGAATTACAGTCATGTCTTTAAATGTTAGTTAGCCCCTGGAATGTCAGGGGACTGAATTCTAAATTTAAGAGGGCTCTGGTGTTAAGCTACAGGCCAGCCATACTGAAATTATATTCCTGCAAAAAAAAAACATCTGTTGGGGAGTAAGATTTTAGCTGTGAAACGTCCCTGGATGCACAGAGCCATACATTTTCTTCTTATGCTAGGTGTGTGTCAATATTGCTTCATAGATCATTACCTTGCTCCATAGAGGCAGTAATTATAGATCCTGGGGGATGATATTTAGTGGTACTGATTGATGTTTACTCGCATTGCTTAGCCCTGGTTAATATGTATATTCCTCCTCCTTTTTCTGAGAATATCATTTATGAGGTACTGGAGAAACTTGCGCCTGCTCTGGGCGGAGGGAACAATGCATTCATCTAAAGCCCCATACACACGATCGGATTTTCCATTGAATAAACCTTGGATTCACACAAAAGTTCTCTGAACTTTCGTCCTTCAAGAACGCGGTGACGTACAACACTACGACAAGCCGAGAAAATTAAGTTCAATGCTTCCGAGCATGCGTCGAATTGTTTCCGAGCATGCGTCGGAATTGCTACAGACGATCAGATTTTCCGAAATTCATTCGGAAAATTTGAGAACCAGCTCTCAATCTTTTGCTGGCGGAAATTCCGACAGTAAAAGTCCGATGGAGCATACACACGGTGGGAATTTCCATTCAAAAGCTCACATCAGACTTTTGCTGACGGAATTTCCGATCGTGTGTACGGGGCATAAGACTACCACTTGTTTCTGACTACCATTTTATGGGTCAGATGGTAGACGCACCAACTAGAAATAAAGCGTTACTGGATCTACTGATTACCAACTATACAGACTTGATCACGGATGTGGAAATACGGGGCAATTTAGGAAACAGCAATCACAGGTCAATTGGCTTCAGTATAAATCACACAAATAGGAAACGTAAGGGGAATACAAAGACACTGAATTTCAAAAGAGCCAACTTCCCTAAACTATTAACTTTGCATAAATTGGGATAAAATCTTAGGAACAAAGAGCACGGAGGAGAGATGGGTTTGCTTTAAGAGCATATTAAATAAGGGTATTAGCCAATGCATCCCATTGGGTAATAGATATAAAAGAGCAAACAAAAGTCTTGGATGGCTTAACTCCAATGTAAATATGCATATAAAAGCGAAAAAATACAAATTTGAGGGATCATCATCAGCATTCAAACTTTTTAAAGAATGAAAATTTAAGTGTGCAATTAAGGTGGCTAAGCTATAACATGAAAGATACATAGCGGAGGAGAACAAAAAAAGTATGTAAACAGTAAAAAAGGCAGGACAGACCATACTGGCTCCATAAAGAATCAGGAAGGACATCTGGTTACAAAGGATGGGGAGATTGTGAAGGTATTGAATTTATTCTTCTCCTCAGTCTTCACAAGGGAATCAGGGGGACTTCAGTAACCAAAACTGCAATGTCTATCCTCATGACACATCACAGGAAGCACCTCCATGGTTAACAGAGGACAGAATTAAAATTTAACTTGGGAAACTTAACTTTAATAAATCACCGGGACCAGATGGCTTGCACCTGAGGGTACTGCAGTGGAGCAGCTTTTCTAAAACTGTCAAGTTAGGTTCTTCCTCTTGGCATCAAAGAAACTGATGAAATGAAATCTGCTGCAAGCTGACCAGACTGCTGAGAGGCCAGAAACAAGTGGAGACACCCAAAGCAGCTGTCACACTTACCCCCAAACTTAGGTGGTAAGACACTATTGTTGGCTACTGTGTTATTCACCTATAGCAGCCCACTTTCCCATAAGGCAGGTATGCTGTCAGCACTCCTGGCTCCTCCCCTTCATCGGATGCCCCCACAAAAATCTGCTTTCCATGGGGGCACCTGTGCGGGTACGCTCCCAAGACTTGCTGCTGTGTCCATTGACACAGACAGCAGGACTCGACTCCGCTCCTGGCTCTCGTGTCACTGGATTTGATTGACAGCAGCAGGGGCCAATGGCTTTCAACCTGTCCAACCTGTCCAATCCAGCGATTTGGATGGGCTCAGGTAGAAAAAGGGTGGCTCTGGGGGCAGCTGCAGCACAGAAGGATTTTTTACATAGAATGCATTAGGGGAAAAACCTTGAGACTTTACAATCACTTTGTCAATCACTCTGTCAAGTGGCTGACAGCTCAACGTATGATCGGGTCGGATCAGCTTCAAAAAAGGTATGTATACTGATTTCTTCTTTACAGGTTTAGATAGGATAGTGTTGGATTGTGGATGTCTATAGATGTATCGATTTTAATGTTAGGCTGGACTTCTCCTTTAACCACTTTCCGACTGCATAAGGTACTTGTACTGAGGCAAAGTCGCTCTATTGTGTGAAATCACGTACATGTACATAATTTTTTGCAATAGCCTCTAGGGGGCAAGCGCACACCACCAGATATCCGATTGCATGCTGATTTGCCACTCGTTCCCAAGCGAGGCAGAACGGCGATCTGCCTATGTAAACAAGGCAAATCGTCGTTCTGACAAGTGAGAAGATGGAGATCTTGTGTTTCTGCTAATCAGGAACACCGATCTCTGTCTTCAGATTTATACAAGTAAAATGTCGCAAAACTGAAAACCAAAAAAAGTATCCAATAGTGAACAAACAAAAAAGTACTGAATGAGCATACAATTATATGCACAACGAGGCAACAAGTCCACTCTTTGTGAAGAAATCAATGAGTGATGCACATTGGCAGTGCAGGTGCAGTATGCTGGATGGTAATATAAATGGGATATGGTGTGGGAGGGATGAAGAGAGGAAAGGGTTAAGTCCGAGCTCATGGCAGCAATCCAGGGGGAACAGAACTCATGTTCCCAAACACTGAAAAACACAAGAACAAGAAGCGCCTCTGGGTGCAGACTGTATAACAAGTTTAATCAAATAGAAAGGTTTGTAAAAACACTCACATTTAAGTGGTAAGTTTGTGCATGATAAGGTCCCAAAACAACCAGGGTCATCAGTGCTATCTGTCTCTATGGAGCCGATGGATGTGCTGTCTCTGCAGTTGTCTCTGTAGCCACTAGATGGTATACAGCCGGTGTGTTGTCATATTCAGCTCCTACACACCGGTGACTTGTCGTTAAGTTTCCCCTATCAAGATGGTTCCTGTAAGGACTGCGCAGGCGCAATCCTTGACGCCGGAAATCTCCGAACCTTGGCCGGCATCCAGGCTCATTCCTTAACACCCCTGTGGATTGGAGGACGTTAAAAAAAGAGCCAGGAGGTCGAGCGAGCGGAGCGAGTCGTCCAAGCAAAGCGAGGACGTGAGGCCGACTGGCCACTTTCCTCAAATTCCACGTCGCCCTGGATGCCGGCCGAGGTTCGGAGATTTCCGTCGGCAAGGATTGCGCCTGCGCAGTCCTTACAGGAACCATCTCGATAGCCAGAACCATATCGTCAGATCACCGACAGCAGTGGATGTACATCAGAGCGAGGCTAGAGAAGCACACTGTAATCCAGGCAAGGAGAGATGATGTCACTGGAATGCGCAAAGTTTCTCGAGTTGGCGTGCCGTGAATGACGTGACGGCCGCGCTCATTCTTCAGGCTAATTTGCAGGAACCATTGACAAAGGATATAAGGAGAAGGAGGGGAGGGGGAGTGGCTGGAATGGAATGCACTCTGTGCAGAGATACACAGGTGTAATGCAGATAACACATCACAGGCTGGGAAACGAGGATGTGCTGCAATTAAAACAAACTGATTGGCAGTATCACAGAGAAGACCGGAAATTAATAAAACAGACACAAAGCAAAAATGTATCAATGATAATGATGATAATAAATCATGTGTTTTAAAAATGTGTGTTTAAAAATATATCTCAAAAATACATTAAAAAAATGCATTTTAAAAAAAATGCATACAAAAAACGCATTTTAAAAAACGGCAATAAAAACAGCAGCAGAACTGGATATGATATAGCAGGGGGGTGTACAAAAAAAGGGGGGTGGGGACAAGAGATGTATACATACACATATATATATATATATATAAAGGTGAAAAAGGAAGGGGGGAGAATAAGGAGAAAAGGTGGAAAAGGTGTAAGATATCAGCATTAGTCGAGGAAAGGGGAAGCCGAGGCTCAACATACCCAAGAGGTATCATAGAGGTGGGAATGAGCGAGGGGGATGAAGTGTAGGAACTGAAAGTAAAGGCAATGCTATAGATAGATGCTATAAAATAATGCCGTGGACCTAAAACATCAGAAAGAATAATGATCTGGGTCATAAAAAATTTACTAGATGCTATTTAGAGGATGGTGGATATTTCAATACATTCATTGATTCCTCCTGGCGAAAGGGCATCGAGACTGTATATCCAATACGTCTCCCTTGCACAGAGCTTTTTGAATCGCTCTGCCATGGGCAAGAGTCTTGAAATGTGTTCTATCACCCAGACTCGAAGTCCGGTGGTCTGGCCTTGGTGTGCCACAGCAAAATATCTGGGGACGCTGTGTGGGTCCATCCCGCCCTCAACTGTATTAGTGTCACTGGTCCCCAAAAAGTGTCACTAATGCCGCGTACACACGGTCGTTTTTTGTGATGAAAAAAAAACGTAATTTTTTTGCGTGAAAAAAAACAACGTTTTTCAAACTTCATTTTAAAAAACGACGTTGCCTACACACCATCGTTTTTTCAAAATGCTCTAGCAAAGCGTGGTTACATTCAGCACGTACGGCGGCACTCTGTTCCATTCAAGCTTGCGTCATAACTTGCTTCTGAGCATGCGCGGGTTTAAAAACGACATAAAAAATTGAAGCATGCTCGAATTTTTTTTTTGTCGTTTTTCAGAAGACATAAAACAACGTTTTCCCCACACACGGTCATTTTAAATGACGTTTTAAAAAATAAATAAAAAATTTTCATCACAAAAAACGACCGTGTGTACCCGGCATTAGTGTCAGATGTGTCCGCCGCAATTGTCGGTCTTGTTACCGCAGAGGTAATCAAATTCCAACAAAAGAAAATTCTATTTGTGGGAAAAAAAGGACATCAATTTTATTTGGGTAAAGCATTGCACGACCGCGCAATTGTCAGTTATAATAACGCAGTGCAGTATCGCAAAAAATGGTCTGGTCATTAGGGGTTAATTCCTTTCCGGAGCTGAAGTGGTTAACATATAATTTTGTGAACACTGTGTAAAACTGCAATGTATCAACTTACATTTGCATCAGGATTTTTTATTAATTTTAGCATATTTTGAAACTATTTTGCTATGAACGGAAACTGTGCAGCAGCTAACCTATAACCTGCCTGCAGCACTAACCAATAGCTCAGTTTGTGGGTAGTCATGAACCTTACATTTGATATGTATGTGGCTATATTGACACCATGGGATGTGGAACACATAGACGCATTTCCTGCCTATGCAGAACATTATATTGTCACTAAATCTGGTGCAAATTTTAACTATATGTGTTCTGCTTTTATTAGGTGTCTGAGTTGTGTCGCTGTATGTGTAATGTACCGTAATGATGAGCTCCAGGCAAATACGAAAAGAGCAAACAATTGAAGTTATTTACTATGCCTTGAAAAAGTGCTAGTACCCCTTGAAATGTTCCATATTTAGTCATGTTACAGCCAAAAACATGAATGTATTTTATTGGGATTTTATGTGATAGACCAACACAAAGTGGCTCATAATTGTGAAGTGGAAGGAAAATAATAAATGGTTTTCAATTTTTTTTTACAACTAAATATCTGAAAAGTTTGGCATGCATTTGTATTTAACCTCCTTTACTGAGATACCCCTAAATAAAATCTAGTGTAATCAATTGCCTTCAGATGTCACCTAATTAGTAAATACTAAATAGAGTCCATCTGTGTGTAAATTATTCATAGTATAAATACAGCTGTTCTGTGAAGCCCTCCGAGGTTTGTTAGAGAACCTTAGTGAACAAACAGCTTCACGAAGGCCAAACAACACACCAGACAGGTCAGGGATAAAGTTGTGTAGAAGTTTAAAGCAGGGTTAGGTAAAAAAAAAAAAAAATATGCCAAGTTTTGAACATCTCATGGAGCATTGTTCAATCTATCATCCGAAAATAGAAAAAGTATGGCACAACTGCAAACCTACCAAGACATGGCCATTCACCTAAACTGACAGGCCGGGCAAGGAAAGCATTAATCAGAGAAGCAGCTAATGGGCCCATGGTAACTCTGGAGGAGCTGCAGAGATCCACAGCTCAGGTGCGAGAATCTGTCCACAGGACAACTATTAGTCATGCACTCCACAAATCTGGCCTTTATGGAAGACTGGCAAGAACTGAGGCCCAGATTCACATAGAGCGGCGCAAATTAAGTTACTCCAACCGTATGTCATTTAAGTTACGGCGCCTTAATTTTGTGTCGTAAGTGCCATATCCACAGCGCATTTGCGCCCAAAATTGCGCAAGCGGAACTTAACTCCCGAGGCGTAAGGCGGGGTTATTGCAAGTGGGAAGTAATTGGGCGTGCTCCATTGTAATGAGCCGTGACCCCATGCAAATGAAGGGCCGGCCGTACTGCGCATGCGCGCACGAATCTGCACCTCACTGGGCATGTGCAGAACTCGGCTCGGCGCAATCAGTGAGATAGGTAAAAGGCCAAGCGTACTTAGTTTGAGAATCGCCCTGTGTATAAATAGCCCCAGACAAACACACTTCCCTTGCAAAAGTACATCCCTGTGTTCCCCTTTCCTAGAGCAAGTTGCTTTTGCTCTGTCGTCTGTTGGTGTGTGTTGGTGAGTTTAGTGTTAGATAAAAGATTTGGAGGAGTAGTAGAGTGTAGTAGCTGTGTTTTTTTTCTGAGTGTATTTTCTGTTTGTTTTTTCTGATTGTTTTTTTTCTGAGTGTATTTTCTGTTTGTTTTTTCTGATTGTTTTTTTTCTGAGTGTATTTTCTGTTTGTTTTTTCGGTGTTTGTTTTTGAATTTGTATTAGCTGTCTGCTTGGGTGGTTTTATTTTTGTGTGTGTTTGTTGTGTGAGTATTTGTGTTTGTTTGTTGTGTGAGTATTTGTGTTTGTTTGCTGTGTTTGTTTTTTGTTGGTGCTGAGTGTTGGGTGTTATGGCACCGAAGCGCAGGAAGCTGAATTTTTCAATCAGAGAAAAGCAGATACTTGCTAGGGCCATCACCCGTTTCAGGCGTTATTTGCATGGCCCTGAGAGCCGGAACACCACCCCGGCCAGGAGGAAGGAGATCATTAAGAAAATTACTGATCAGATCAATGTGGCGGGGGGGGGGGGAGACGAGGACCCCCAGTAGGATTCAGATGAAGATCAACGATCTTAGGAGCCTGGTCCGTGACAAGATGGCCAAGATAAATGCCCATGCCACGGGCACTGGAGGAGGACCACCCTGCTCCGTCAGGCTGACTGAGGAGGAATGGGCAGTGGCCCGGTGCTTCCATAGCCAGCAGGTGGTGGGCCTGCCTGGCTTTGAATCTGATGCTCCTGTGAGGACAGGTAATTTGTTTTTTTTTTTCTATCTGGTGAGTAGCATGTGTGGGTGGGGGAAGGGAATATGTGCCAAGTGTGTGGATCCTCCAACCTGTGAATGTTTTCTGTCCTCCACAGATGGCCATGAGATTGCTGGGCCATCAGGCCAGGCTGCACCACCCCCAGGACAACAAACTGCAGAAGAGCCCCAAGAAGGGCAGGAGTCCCCAGGGGAGGGGAGTGGCCACACCTCACATCATGAGGAGGTTGAGGGGGAGGAGGATGAGGGGGGAGGATGAGGATGAAGATATGGACATTGCCAGGGAAATCCTTTTGGCTTCGGATGTGTTTCCCCCTGAGGCTACCCCTGAGGCTGGCAGCAGTCAGGCCACCATCAGGGGTAGCCCCTCCCACTCCTCCCCCACAAGGGTCTCTCTCTCCCCTCCTCCCAGGTCACAAGACTCAGCTGCAGGCAGGAAGGCTACCCAGAAGACCAGGGGGGTGGCCGAGTGTGTGCCGGCCAATCTGCGGAGGGACAATGCCCTTCAGACCCGCCATCTGGATCAGATCAACCAGACTTTGACCCAGATGGAGGACAGCCTGGGCTCAATTAAGGAATCACTCACTGATGTGGCCACAAACTCCTTGGCGGTCATCACATGCATTTGTGAGCTGCAGACCGCAACAACAGGCGTGGCCCAGGAGGTGAGTGCCCTGACCCAGGCTGTCCACGACAACACCCGGGCTTTCCAGGCCAATACGGCTGCCCTCACACTGAGTCTGAACAGGATAGCAGTGGCCTTGGAGGGCAGGCCAGCAGGAGGACAGTCACCAGGGGAGGCTCCTCCTTCCCCTGCTCACCCCCCCATGAGTCTCCTCCTTCCCCTGCTTCCCCCCCAGGAGTCTCCCCTGGTTGGCCGGGGCCATGGCCGTGGCCGGCCCAGGCGTAGCTCACGCTGCCGCCGTTAGGTTTGGGGGTACTTTTGATTTGTTTTTTTATTTTATTTTTTTATACTGTGCTTATGATTTGTTTTATGTGTGTGAATGATGTATGAATGTGGGGGTGACATTCCTGATTAAATAAGGGTGTCACCCTCAGTTTTGGTGGATTAGGGATCCCCAGGACCAGGGAGAAGTGATCCCAGGTCCATGTGAATGGTGTATGAATGCACAGTGACATAATTGGAGCCGTGGCGTGGCGTTACTGCTCCCAAGTACCATTGGGGGTACTTGGATCTAATCCAATTAGATGTGCATGTGATGTGTCTGTGCTAGGGACCACAGTGGGTGTGCATGCATGCATTCTCATTGTGCCATGATTAATGTGTGTGTTTACTGTGCAAAGATGCATTCTGCGAGGCGTCTCCTGACTGCTGTTCCCTCAGAAGAGGGGGTACCCTCGGTTACTAAAGTCACTAGTATAGCTATGAGCATGGATGCCCCTGGCATGTTGGCATACAGATTGTTGTCCTGCAAGTGTGTGTGCTCAGCTCTTCCTTCATGGTGTTGCTTTAGCTGACCTTTACACGGCTGGTGCAAAGTTAGGGCACCTTTTATAAAGTGTAATTTTACACCATGAAACTAGCAGATGCGCACAGGGCGTAGCCTACGCCGCACACACTTAATTTTGTGGATCGCCTTATCTCCCTCATTTGCATCTTTGCCTATCAAAACAGTGGTGTGTCTAGCGTATTTTGCGCTCGAAGAAGCGCCGGTGTAATTCTTTTAGGTAGGACGGAAAAAAATGGATTTCAGGCGTATCTCGTTTTGAGTATACGGCGCAAAGATACGCTCCGCGCATTTTTCAATTACGGCGCGCATCTCGAGACAAGTCGGCGTAAGTGCTTTGTGAATCTGGCCCATAGCTCCCAACTGTCCCTGATTTAGAGGGACTGTCCCTGAATTGGAACAATGTCCCTCTGTCACTCATTCCTCCCCATGTGTCCCTCATTTTGGTCTGATCTCTATAGTTGTATATAAAATGCACTTTTTATCCATCAAAAAGTGTTTTCCAGCACTAAACCTTTCATCTGATTTCTAAATTGCTGCATTTGTAAATTCCAAAAGCCAATATAAAGGAATAATAGTGATAAAAAATGCACTTGTGGGTTTAACCAATCTTGTTTTTTTGTACAATTCTCCTTTAAGGGGGTGTGGCAAGGGGTGTTTCCTATGCATGCATACTTTTACTGATAGGTGTCCCTCATTCCCATCTCAAAAAGTTGGGAGGCATGCAAGAAGAAAGCCACTGTTGAAAGAAAACCATAAGAAGTCCCATTTTCAGTTTGTGAGAAGCCATGTGGGGGACACAGAAAACATGTGAAGGAAGGTGTTCTGGTCAGAAGAGACCAAGGGCCAAATCCTCAGCCAGGCGGCGTAACTTAACTTTCAGCAGTTAAGTTACACTGACTTAAAGTTTCTACCTAAGTGCCTGATCCACAAAGCACTTACCTAGAAATTTCAGGCCGTGTAACTTAAGTGCCGCCGTCGTAAGGCGGTTCTCCTCTCCGGGGGGCGTTTAAAATTTAAATGAGGCGCGCTCCCGCGCCGGCCGTACTGCGCATGCGTGTGACGTCATTTTCCCGACGTGCAGCGCGCGAACGTAATTGACGCCGGGCGGCTTTGTGGATTGCGACGGGACACTAAAGTTGCGACGGGTGAAAAAAATATACGCGCCGGGAAAACAAATAATTATAAAAAAAAAATGACAGCGTCGCTCAGCATGCATTCCTGAGAGGGAGAACTCCATGCCAATTTTCAAAGAAAAAACCGGCATGGGTTCCCCCCCCCCCCAGGAGCATACCAGGCCCTTAGGTCTGGTATGGGTTGTAAGGAGACCCCCCCTCCGCCGAAAAATCGACGTAGGGGGTCCCCCTACAATCCATACCAGACCCGTATCCAAAGCACGCTACCCGGCCGGTCAGGAATGGGAGTGGGGACGAGCGAGCGCCCCCCCCCCCCCCTCCTGAGCCGTGCCAGGCCGCATGCCCTCAACATGGGGGGGTTGGGTGCTCTGGGGCAGGGGGGCGCACTGCGGGCCCCCCCACCCCAGAGCACCCTGTCCCCATGTTGATGAGGACAGGACCTCTTCCCGACAACCCTTGCCGTTGGTTGTCGGGGTCTGCGGGCGGGGGCTTATCGGAATCTGGGAGTCCCCTCAAATAAGGGGGCCCCCAGATACCGGCCCCCACCCTAAGTGAATGGATATGGGGTACATCGAACCCCTACCCATTCACCTGTAGGCAAAAAGTAAAAGTTAGTAAACACACAACACAAGGGTTTTTAAAATAATTTATTATTCTGCTCCGGAGGCACCCCCCTGTCTTCTTTATTAGCTCTATTACCAGGGGGGGCTTCTTCTTCCACTCTCCGGGGGTCTTCTTCCACTCTCCGGGGGGGGTTTCTTCTTCCGCTCTCTGGGGGGGAGCTTCTCCGCTCTCCGGGGGTCTTCTTCTATCTTCTCCCCTCTTCCGCTGTTGACTCGGCGAACCCCGGTTCTTCTGCAGATGTCCGGTGCCTTCTTCTTCAGCGCTGGCTGCCTGCTATCTTTGTGTGTTAGCTCAATTACGAGCAGGCAGCCATCGCGGTCTTCTGTGACGTCAGGTTCTTCTCTTCTGTTCTTCTCCCCTCTTCCGATGTTGCCTCGTCGCCTCTTGTCACTGTAATGATGGAAGCGCGCCTTGCATCCCATTTATATAGGCATCACCGTCACATCATGCTCCGGCAGGTACCCACGTGGTGGGTGCCTGTAGGGGGACCCCCCTACGTCGATTTTTCGGCGGAGGGGGGGTCTCCTTACAACCCATAACAGACCTAAGGGCCTGGTATGCTCCTGGGGGGGAACCCATGCCGGTTTTGATTTTACAAATTGCCGTGGAGTTCTCCCTCGGGAATGCATACCAAATGCCGTCGCTTGAATGGGCCTTTACAAGGTGTGACTAACTTTACACTTTGTAAAAGCAGCCCTAGTTTTACACTTAGCAAACTAAAACTTACGGCGAAAAAACGAAGCACAAACGCTTTGTGGATCGCCCTAAGTGCTAATTTGCATACCAGAAGAGGCATTTCGACTCGAAATGCCCCCAGTGGCGGATGCGGTACTGCATCCTAAGATCCGGCAGTGTAAGTCCCTTACAGATGTCGGATCTTCTGCCTAACTTAGGAAAACTGCTTCTGAGGATCAGTTCCAAAGTTAGAACCAGAGATACGACGGCTTACGCCGGAGTATCTCTTTTGTGGATTTGGCCCCAAAATTTTACTTTTTGGCCTAAAAGCAAAACGCTGTGTGTGGCGGAACTGAAGGACAGATTTTGTTTGTTTTGCAGGACGGGTTTGATGTGTTCTATAGCGGGTTTTGCCTGTGTCTAAGGGTGGGTTGCAACCAGGGGCGGACTGACCATTGAGGCACGCCCCGAAAGCGCCATGCCAATAGGGGGCCCCATCAGGGTTGCCAGGCTCATTAAAACCAGGGACAGTATGTAAAAATCTGTGGTTTTTTTTACATCTGTCCCTGATATGTCCAAAACCAACATGCTTTTGATGTGAAAATCCTGAGATTTTAGCTGCCCCGCCTCTGTAATGCCTCCTGGCTTGGTGGCCATCTGTAAGCCCGGGGGCCCCATAATCTTCTATTGCCCGGGGGCCCCATGAGTTGTCAGTCCGCCCCTGGTTGCAACACACACAACACCCTTCAACAAACCCGCCCCGCAACACAGTCTCAATCTGACAACTACGTTCCCCCACTATTTGCATAGCATTGGAAAATGCCTTTGACGATCTGCGCATGCGCTGAGTTGGTGTCATGCCAGCTGATCAACATATCAGCTAGAGTGACGTTTGTTACTGCGCATGCGCTGACCCATCAGGGGGCATTTTTAGACGGGAGGCATTCCTCGATAGAACAACCAGCAGCAGCGCCGCTGTCAGTGGTGGAGGCGTGTCTCAGGTTGTCACACAGATAGAGACACAGACATTGTCATAGATTGCACGCTTGCAACCACCTCTATGGAGAGCCCTGCCCAGCAACTCACCAGGAGAAAGGGAGAAGTGATTGGCTACAGCTGCAGCCTGAGAAAAGCCAGCCAATGGAGTCAGGAGGACAGTGTGCTGCTGGGAGCTGCATGAAACTGTGGGGAGTGTAGTCCCCTGGAGGTAGTCTCTTTTTAGGAAGAACCTATGGGACTACAAGTCCCAGGAAAACATTGCCAGAGAGGAGGAAAAAAACTGGAAAGCCCAGGCTCTGAATGGGCCCCATGGGCTGTGCTGCTGCACCTGTCCAGAAGCTGCTGTTGATGGAGTGACCACTAAGCATGTGCAGGGACCATGTACCATAGTTGAGGGATCTAGCAAGCTGTGGGAGAGAACTTCTGTGCCTGGAAAGTCTGTAGCTTTGTCTAGGATCACTACAACATTGATCAGAGCTGCTACCATCACCCTTGCAGGCCACAGGAGGTAACCTATTATAGGTTGAACCTAATTTCATGTGCAGTTTTCCAGACACCCATGAGAGGAAGGAGTCTCTACAACACATTTCTGAGTGGTGAAAGACTGCTGCTCACCTTCTTTACTGCTCTTATATTTAAAGAGACTCTATCACCCCTTTTGGGACCCCCAGGGATTTGTTTGAAGATCACTTTCCTTTCTGTTGGAATTATAAAAACTCGGTTTAGGAGTTCCCCAGCAAAGTCTTTGACCCCAAACAGCTATACCACTGGCTGGTAAAAGGGACTAAGGAGAGACTGTGACAAGGAGCCTAGGAGGTGTGAGCTTTGCCCCTTTGAGTCAGGTATCAGGTACTCTGTGAGATTAGATATAAAAATATCTCATTTGTTATTATTATTATACAGGATTTATATCATGCAACCGTGTGCGCAGTGCTTTACAACATGAGGGCAGAGCTTACATTATTGCAAAAGCTATTTGCTATTATATATACAGGGAGTGCAGAATTATTAGGCAAGTTGTATTTTTGAGGATTCATTTTATTATTGAACAACAACCATGTTCTCAATGAACCCAAAAAACTCATTAACATCAAAGCTGAATATTTTTGGAAGTAGTTTTTAGTTTGTTTTTAGTGTTAGCGATTTTAGGGGGATATCTGTGTGTGCAGGTGACTACTATTACTGTGCATAATTATTAGGCAACTTAACAAAAAAAAAATATATACCCATTTCAATTATTTATTTTTACCAGTGAAACCAATATAACATCTCAACATTCACAAATATACATTTCTGACATTCAAAAACAAAACAAAAACAAATCAGTGACCAATATAGCCACCTTTCTTTGCAAGGACACTCAAAAGCCTGCCATCCATGGATTCTGTCAGTGTTTTGATCTGTTCACCATCAACATTGCGTGCAGCAGCAACCACAGCCTCCCAGACACTGTTCAGAGAGGTGTACTGTTTTCCCTCCTTGTAAATCTCACATTTGATGATGGACCACAGGTTCTCAATTGAGTTCAGATCAGGTGAACAAGGAGGCCATGTCATTAGATTTTCTTCTTTTATACCCTTTCTTGCCAGCCACGCTGTGAAGTACTTGGACGCGTGTGATGGAGCATTGTCCTGCATGAAAATCATGTTTTTCTTGAAGGATGCAGACTTCTTCCTGTACCACTGCTTGAAGAAGGTGTCTTCCAGAAACTGGCAGTAGGACTGGGAGTTGAGCTTGACTCCATCCTCAACCCGAAAAGGCCCCACAAGCTCATCTTTGATGATACCAGCCCAAACCAGTACTCCACCTCCACCTTGCTGGTGTCTGAGTCGGACTGGAGCTCTCTGCCCTTTACCAATCCAGCCACGGGCCCATCCATCTGGCCCATCAAGACTCACTCTCATTTCAGCAGTCCATAAAACCTTAGAAAAATCATTCTTGAGATATTTCTTGGCCCAGTCTTGACGTTTCAGCTTGTGTGTCTTGTTCAGTGGTGGTCGTCTTTCAGCCTTTCTTACCTTGGCCATGTCTCTGAGTATTGCACACCTTGTGCTTTTGGGCACTCCAGTGATGTTGCAGCTCTGAAATATGGCCAAACTGGTGGCAAGTGGCATCTTGGCAGCTGCACGCTTGACTTTTCTCAGTTCATGGGCAGTTATTTTGCGCCTTGGTTTTTCCACACGCTTCTTGTGACCCTGTTGACTATTTTGAATGAAACGCTTGATTGTTCGATGATCACGCTTCAGAAGCTTTGCAATTTTAAGAGTGCTGCATCCCTCTGCAAGATATCTCACTATTTTTGACTTTTCTGAGCCTGTCAAGTCCTTCTTTTGACCCATTTTGCCAAAGGAAAGGAAGTTGACTAATAATTATGCACACCTGATATAGGGTGTTGATTAGTGTTGCTCACGAATATTCGCATTGCGAATATTCGACTCGAATATAGCATATTCGAGAAATCGCGCTATATTTCGAAATTCGCGGTGAATATTCGCAATTCCGAATATTCGATTTTTTACAATTTTTTTTTTGAATCAGATCACATCCTAGATATCTCCATCGACGTCTAAAAGCATTGCTGGTATCATTAGAGACCCTGGGCCGAGTAGCTGAAGCGTTCATTGAATTTTCCAGAAAGATCGCAATGCGATTATTCGGCAAACGCAATATCGCGCGATTATTTTCCTCGCCCCGATCTTCCGCATCAGAGCGATTTTTACAGTTTCATTTTTAAAACAGATCACATCCTAGTGATCTCCATAGACGTCTGAAAGCATTGCTGGTATGATTAGAGCCATTGGGCCGAGTAGCTGAAGCGATCATTTTATATTGCCGAATAATCGCAATGCGAATATTCGGCAATAGGAATATTGCGCGATTATTTGCTCCGCCCTTTTGCATCAGAGCCAATCAGAGTTCTCCTTCCACACTCGTCACAGGTTAGCAACCAATAGGAACCTGCCTGCATGGACATTATATAAGCTCACTCCCAGCACCATTTCATTGCAGATTCAGAAGCTTGCTATAGAGTGTGGAGGCTGTTTCTGTGTTCCTGGTTTCCTGGTTTCCTGTGTCTTTGTTCTTGATTGATTTAGATCATCACCAGCATTGCTATTTAGTGATTCCAGTGGATCTTTTCCAGTATATCAACTGCTTTTTTCAAAGCAATAGACCCAAGAGCTTTTTTCAAAGCTACGTTTTGTGCTGTTTTGTGCTGTTTTTTTCATTTGTGTTACTGTTTGATCCTGCAATCCTCCCTGTTCAGTTATATTTGCAAGAGATTTCAGAACACATATTGATCTGAGCTTTATAAAAGAGCTTTTCTAAAAGCTAAGTTTTGTTCATCTTGTGTTACTGTCAGATCTTGCAGGTTCACTGTTCAGTGATATTTGATAGGCATCTCAGTTCAAATTTTGTTTAGTTTTCCCTAAAGAGCTTTTATAAAAGCTAAGTTTTGTGTTCAGTTTAGTTAAATTTTGTGTAGTAAGTGTACACACTGTTAGTGTACATTTATTTCATCTAGCTTAGCTTAGTGTGTGTTTAGTGTCTGTGTTTTGTGTTTAAAAAAAAAAAAAAAAAAAAAAGTTAGTGTTTGTTTAGTGCTTTTTTTTTTTTTCTTTAATTTTGTAGTCCTTGTCTGGTGTACTACTTTTCTTATAGTTTAGTAGCTGTCTGTGTACGTCTTTGTCTGCGTGCCTGTCTTGTAAAAAAAACACAAAAACACATTTTGTTCACATTTTCCCCCCCAATAAAGTTTAACCCCCCCACACACATATCAGCAATTATGAGCGGCATCCGTGGCCGTGGCAGTAGGGGTAGGGGAGTTACTCCCAGTGCTGGATCGCTGCCAGCACGGGGTACCTCTCGTGCCCCTACTAGTGGTAGAGGATCGGGTGCAAGGGGAGTACGCCTGATCCGGGAGTTCTTCCCATCGGGCAGCCGCCCGATATTGCCATCTCAGGCTCAAGTAGTGGTGGACTACATGGGGCACAGCAGTGCCACTGAGTCGTCGGTCCCGACTCACAGTAGTACCACCATTACACCGTTGCCTGTACTACCCCCCCCCAGCCCCCAAGAGTCCAGCATCTTACTGTTCGACAGCGACAGTGATAGGGATCTCTTGGGGGAGGCCATGCATCAGGCAGACCTCCAGCTCTGTCCTGATGGTCAGGACCTTTTTGAAGGGATGGATGAGGAGGATGGGATACCTGCTGGCAGTATCCCAGAGACATCCCTTCAAACTGGTGCTGCTGTTTTGGTGCAGGAAACAGCAGCACCTAGTCAGACCCAGGCGTGGGTGAGGGGACAGCGGAGCCAGGCTAGAGGCTCCATGTCACGTGGTTCCCTCAGACCAACACATCTCAGCCCTTGGTCTGACATCTCTGGGGGCGAAGAGGGTGACCCATCATGGTTGCCATCTGACGCGTCGGCTCACTACGTCAGTGACGACGGGGAAGGTA
This sequence comes from Rana temporaria, assembly GCF_905171775.1. Taxonomy (NCBI): domain Eukaryota; kingdom Metazoa; phylum Chordata; class Amphibia; order Anura; family Ranidae; genus Rana; species Rana temporaria. The sequence goes on from NC_053492.1 coordinate 103,289,374, forward strand.
GGCACCCTGGTGAAACGGTGCGCCAGGTCACCACCAGGGAGACCATCGTCAGGGTCTCCACTGGTGATGGCAGCAGGAGGTGTCAGGAGGAGGAGCAGCAGCAGCAGCAGCAGCAGCAGGCAGCTCCACCTGTGCGCACCGAATCCCAGCAGGTGCAAGTAAGCGTCACCCCATCTGACAGGAGGGCGGTGCTGAAGTCACCTGTCTGGAATTTCTTTACCCTGGTGGCAGACAACCCTACCGTGGCCATCTGCCGGATTTGTAAAGTGAGGGTGAAGAGAGGGAAGTGTTTGGCTCGGGTGGGTACCACAGCCCTGAACCAGCACCTCAGGATAAACCACTGGGCGTTGTATGAGGAGATGAAGCGTGGTGGTGGTAGCAGCGCCACCACCACAAGTGAGCAGGGTACAGCAGCCCCTGCCACATCTTCATCTGTTTCCAGCAGGTCATGCCCCCCCGCTCCCTCTAGTAGAGGTACTGGTACCGGCAGCCAGACCTCTACTTCCACAGCACCCTCCACGTCTGTGTCCCGCACTGCCGTCCGGCGCCAGGCGTCGATTTCAGACGCCTTTGACCGCACCACTCCCTTCCCCCCTGGAGACCGACGTGTGCGTTCCCTCAATGGGCTCCTGGCAAGGGTTATTGCCCAACATCTGCTGCCCTTCAACATAGTTGACAGCAACCCCTTCAGGCAGATGTTGGAGCAGGCCCAACCCCAATGGCGTGTCCCCAGCCGCCATTTCTTTGCCAGGACTGGTGTCCCTGCCCTACACCAGCACATTGTTCAGAATGTAACCCTGTCGCTGGATCACGCTGTCAGCGACAGGGTTCATCTGACAATGGATGGCTGGACCAGCAGGCATGGGCAGGGACGCTACATCAGCTTCACGGCCCATTGGGTTTCCCTCCGAGGCGTCGGTGAGGGATCGTCGGCAACCGATCTTGTGGTGCCGCCCCGGGGTGTCCAGGGGAGAACTGCTGGTCTCCCTCAAGCCACTGTCTCCGCAGCTGCTGAGCCTCCCAGCAAGCGCCCCCGTAGCTACTCAAGTGTGGGGCACGTGCGCTGTCAGGCCGTGCTCCAGCTTGTTAGTTTAGGGGACCGGAGACACACTGCAGAAGAAGTGCTGAAAGCACTTCAAGCTCAGGTCCAGAAGTGGCTGACACCCCGAAGGCTCCAGCCAGGTATGGTTGTCTGCGATAACGGCAGCAACCTACTCGCCGCCCTCCATGCTGGCAGTCTGACGCACGTGCCCTGTCTGGCACATGTCCTCAACCTGGTGGTGCAGAAGTTCCTGCGCACTTATCCAGGGTTGAGTGACATTGTGGCAAAGGCGCGTAGGATTGCCAGCCACTTCAGGCGCTCCCCAACCGCTACCGCGTCCCTGTCCAAATTGCAGCGGAAGTACAATCTGCCCCTTCACAGGCTGATTGTGGACAGTGTGACGCGGTGGAACTCCACCCTCCACATGCTGAAGAGGTTGTGGGAGCAGCAAAGGGCGGTGAGGGAGTACCTGATGGAACTAGGCACTCAGAGGGCTTCACCACAACTCCCTTTCATCGCCTGTGCGCAGTGGGGGCAGATAAACCAGGTCTGCCAAGTGTTGTCCTCCTTCGAGCAGGCGACCAAGATGGTCAGCAGTGAGCAAATTGGCCTCAATAGCGTGCTGCCAATACTGTTCATGCTGGAGAGGACACTAGATCGCCTGCTCGAGGCTGGGGAGAGTGCCTTGGTGGAGCAGGAGGAGTCAGCAATGCTCCACCGAGACCAGGGCCAGGACCAGGAGGAGGAGGAGGAGGAGGAGGAGGATGATGATGAAGAGGAGGAGGAGGTGGTTGCTGGTGTCGTCCCGGAGTCAGGGCCTGGTCAGGAGGGAGAGCCGGTGTTGGGGGCACCGATAGTCCGGGGGTTGGGCATGTCTGAGTTTGACCAGCAGCGCCTCAGGGAAGAAGAGTCGCACCTCATTAACCTGGCCAGCATTGAGGAGTCACAGCGGGCTGTGCTCTTCCCCATGGCTGCCCACATGCTCAGATGCCTCAGGAGGGACCCCCGGGTTAAGACCATCAAGACGAGGGATGATTTCTGGATGGCCACCCTTTTGGATCCCAGGTGCAAGGGGAAACTGGAGCAGTTCATCCCAGCCAGCCGGAGGCAGCACCGGATGGAGGAACTGCAGGCAGCCATTGTCAGACGGTTGGAGCAGGCAACTCCCCGGCCTCCAGTTGTCCCCCCTCATCTCACCCAGCAGGTGGCTGCACCCAGCTGCAGCCGAGCAGGGGACCTAATGGAAGAGATGAGGATGTTCTTCCAAACCGAGCGACCCAGTACCACCACCAGCAGCAGCAGCAGCAGTCACCACCAGCGGCTGGCCCACATGGTGGCAGACTACATGGCGTCCGTCGGTGCTTCTGACAGTATGAGCACCGACGACCCCATGGAGTACTGGGTTGCCAGATTGGACACCTGCCGCGAGCTCGCTCAGTATGCGCTGGAGTTATTGTCTTGCCCCCCCTCCAGCGTACTATCTGAGCGGACATTCAGCGCGGCAGGTGGGGTGGTCACGGACAAGAGGACCCGTCTGTCCACAGAGTCCGTGGACAGACTCACATTCATAAAGATGAATGAGTCCTGGATCGGCGGTGACTTTCTGGCACCCGTCGTCGGTTCAGGGCGCTGAAGGGTCCCTTGCCATGCATTCCCTGATGAAGCCCCGGACCTGATGTATTTACAGTGCTGAATATAACTATTTCAACATCAGAGAAAATCAATGTTAATATTTGGTACAGTAGGCTTTCTTTGCAATTACAGCGGTCAAAAATTTCTTGTAGTTTTACACCAGCTTTGCACACACTGGAGGAGGGATTTTGGCCCACTCCTCCACACAGATCTTCTCTACATCAGTCATGTTTCTGGGCTATCGCTGAGAAACACGGAGTTTGAGCTCCCTCCAAAGATTCTCTATTGGGTTTAGGTCTGGAGACTGGCTAGGCCACGCCAGAACCTTGATATGCTCCTTACAGAGCCAATCCTTGGTTATCCTGGCTGTGTGCTTTGGGTCATTCTCATGTTGGAAGACCCAGCCTCGACCCATCTTCAAAGCTCTAACTCAGGGAAGGAGGTTGTTGCCCAAAATCTTGCAATACATGGCCCCGGTCATCCTCTCCTTAATACAGTGCAGTCACCCTGTCCCATGTGCAGAAAAACACCACCAAAGCATGATGCTACCACCCCCATGCTTCACATTAGGGATGGCGTTCTTGGCATGGTACTCATCATTATTCTTCCTCCGAACACGGTTAGTGAAATTATGATCAAAAAATTATATTATAGTCTCATCTGACCACATGATTTTCTCCCATGACTCCTTTGGATCAGTCAAGACAATTATGTCAGCAGTTATTTCACACCCTATATACTCTTATTAAGACTGCTGTACATCATGGCAACTCCTGCCCATGTGATATGACTCTGTATCAACTACTACTGTTAATACTACTACTGCTGCTTCTGCTGCTGCTGCTGCCCAGTCAAGACACCTATGTCAGCAGTTATTTGACACTCTATATACTCCTATTCCTACTGCTGTTCATCATGGCACCTCCTGCCCATGTGATATGACTCTGTATCAACTACTACTGTTAATACTACTGCTGCTTCTGCTGCTGCTGCCCAGTCAAGACACCTATGTCAGCAGTTATTTGACACTCTATATACTCCTATTCCTACTGCTGTTCATGATGGCACCTCCTGCCCATGTGATATGACTCTGTATCAACTACTACTGTTAATACTACTGCTGCTTCTGCTGCTGCTGCCCAGTCAAGACACCTATGTCAGCAGTTATTTGACACTCTATATACTCCTATTCCTACTGCTGTTCATGATGGCACCTCCTGCCCATGTGATATGACTCTGTATCAACTACTACTGTTAATACTACTGCTGCTGCTTCTGCTGCTGCTGCTGCCCAGTCAAGACACCTATGTCAGCAGTTATTTGACACTCTATATACTCCTATTCCTACTGCTGTTCATGATGGCACCTCCTGCCCATGTGATATGACTCTGTATCAACTACTACTGTTAATACTACTGCTGCTTCTGCTGCTGCTGCCCAGTCAAGACACCTATGTCAGCAGTTATTTGACACTCTATATACTCCTATTCCTACTGCTGTTCATGATGGCACCTCCTGCCCATGTGATATGACTCTGTATCAACTACTACTGTTAATACTACTGCTGCTTCTGCTGCTGCTGCCCAGTCAAGACACCTATGTCAGCAGTTATTTGACACTCTATATACTCCTATTCCTACTGCTGTTCATGATGGCACCTCCTGCCCATGTGATATGACTCTGTATCAACTACTACTGTTAATACTACTGCTGCTTCTGCTGCTGCTGCCCAGTCAAGACACCTATGTCAGCAGTTATTTGACACTCTATATACTCCTATTCCTACTGCTGTTCATGATGGCACCTCCTGCCCATGTGATATGACTCTGTATCAACTACTACTGTTAATACTACTGCTGCTGCTTCTGCTGCTGCTGCTGCCCAGTCAAGACACCTATGTCAGCAGTTATTTGACACTCTATATACTCCTATTCCTACTGCTGTTCATGATGGCACCTCCTGCCCATGTGATATGACTCTGTATCAACTACTACTGTTAATACTACTGCTGCTTCTGCTGCTGCTGCCCAGTCAAGACACCTATGTCAGCAGTTATTTGACACTCTATATACTCCTATTCCTACTGCTGTTCATGATGGCACCTCCTGCCCATGTGATATGACTCTGTATCAACTACTACTGTTAATACTACTGCTGCTTCTGCTGCTGCTGCCCAGTCAAGACACCTATGTCAGCAGTTATTTGACACTCTATATACTCCTATTCCTACTGCTGTTCATGATGGCACCTCCTGCCCATGTGATATGACTCTGTATCAACTACTACTGTTAATACTACTGCTGCTTCTGCTGCTGCTGCCCAGTCAAGACACCTATGTCAGCAGTTATTTGACACTCTATATACTCCTATTCCTACTGCTGTTCATCATGGCACCTCCTGCCCATGTGATATGACTCTGTATCAACTACTACTGTTAATACTACTGCTGCTGCTTCTGCTGCTGCTGCTGCCCAGTCAAGACACCTATGTCAGCAGTTATTTGACACTCTATATACTCCTATTCCTACTGCTGTTCATGATGGCACCTCCTGCCCATGTGATATGACTCTGTATCAACTACTACTGTTAATACTACTGCTGCTTCTGCTGCTGCTGCCCAGTCAAGACACCTATGTCAGCAGTTATTTGACACTCTATATACTTCTATTCCTACTGCTGTTCATGATGGCACCTCCTGCCCATGTGATATGACTCTGTATCAACTACTACTGTTAATACTACTGCTGCTGCTTCTGCTGCTGCTGCTGCCCAGTCAAGACACCTATGTCAGCAGTTATTTGACACTCTATATACTCCTATTCCTACTGCTGTTCATGATGGCACCTCCTGCCCATGTGATATGACTCTGTATCAACTACTACTGTTAATACTACTACTGCTGCTTCTGCTGCCCAGTCAAGACACCTATGTCAGCAGTTATTTCACACCCTATATACTCTTATTAAGACTGCTGTTCATCATGGCACCTCTTGCCCGAGTGATTTGACACTGTATTGTCAATGTCTACTACTACTATTACAGCTCAGTCAAGACACCTGTGTCCCAATTTTTTGGTACACTATTGACTACTATGACCACTACTGATGCTGTAAAGTATTCCCCAAGTGTTTTTATGCTATGTATTACTATTACCACTACTGCTTGTAAATCATGCCTGTGTGATACTTAGTGGGAATGCTTTAATAAGCATTCCTAGTATGGATACCCGTAAATGTATTAATCTTAATTAGTGTGAATGCTTTAATAAACATTTCCAGTATTGATATCCGTAAATTTAGTAATCTTATTATTCCTTAAGTTTTTTGGTTCTGCGTAACTTCGGCATACTTTCAACTATTGAGACCATTCAACTGTAAAAATGTTCGTCTCGTTCAGCTAATGATGGGACTTCTTCAAGTTTTTTTCTACTTTTTACACTTTTATAAATTTTAAGCTTTTAGACCCTTTTATTAAACATTGAAGTCAATGAGAACATCCTTTTCCCCTTTGAATTCACATGCCATGCCAAAAGTTTCAGCTACTTCATACTTTCACTTACAGACACTGAAAAAACTTTAAAGCGGTCACAAAATATTTAGCTATCCGGCTATGACTTTTCAAATCGTTATCGTTTACAATTTTTTGGTGAAAACGCAATTTACGTTTTGCGAATTTTTCACAAAAATGCAATAGGTTATAATGTAATCCTATGGAGGGGATTTAGAGTCTGTCAGGTGACCTTAACATTGGAGATCTTTGTAATTAAAAATATCTTTACAAAAAGGGGAAACAAATTGGTCTCACGCCCACAAGATCTACTTTTCATACACAATTTTTAGATCAAAACGTAGCTATGCTTGTCTGGTTTATGGCAATGTGACCAATTCTGCGATACGTATTTTAGTTTTAATTATTGGAGCAACAGCCAGAAATTATGTCTCATAGACTCTCATGTGAAATTATCTAAAAAATGTTGCTGCAGAACTCACAAAGACGCTCTTTTCTAAATCGCAGAAATGGCCACATTTTTAAGTTTATCTACATAAATTTCATATCGATGCGTTTACAAGGGCCGTGTATTTCAAACGGTGTAGTCGTTGTATCAATTGCATGTACGTTTGAGGATTTATTAAGCTTTGTTTGGAGGCTTAAATCATGTATTAGATCTGTGAATTAAAAGCGTTTGTAATGTTATTTCTTTCCATAAATAACTTTCCTGACCTCAGTGCAATATTCCTCCTCACTGACCTGGGGGGGAGGGGAAACCTATTGAGGGGGGAGGGGCGACCAGGAAGTCAGCATACTCTATACTTTGCAGATAGAGAAAGAAGCTGTGTGTCCTAAAGATAGTGTAGTGGTTATGGTGAATGTCTTTGGCAAGGGGCTCACCAATTAAGCATTCCCACTCGCATTTTCCTCAGGAAATGCATTGTCTAGTTATATTATATTTTAATACTCCTGCTGCTGCCTCCATGCTGAGTAAAGCTTCATGACCTTTCTGGCACAGCGGATCCACCAACAGCCTCCGCTACAAGCTACCAGACCGGACTACCAGACCGGATCTAAACAGCAAGTGTAACTATAACAATGAACCTTATGTTAAACCCTGTTTTGCGGCATTTATACTGCAACCATTGGGCTGACTGCAAGAGCTCATCTGCATTCTCTCTCTTTCTTGCTCTCCCTCTCTCTCTCTTTGTATATATATATATATATATTGTTGCTTTTGTTATGTTCATTTTTCAACAGTTTATTTTGTGTTCGTCGTGTCTGTGTCGTGTGCTTTAGTTTGTCCTAGGTTAATGTTAAATAAAATAATAGTATAAAATGTTTTTGCTTATTATGAAGTTAAATGTGTTGATGTTGATTTGTTTGATGTGAAGTTAGATGTGTTGAAAAACCTACAACTCTATCTCAAAAAGAAATGAAACATTTCCAAAAAATAAGTTTTTTTAATACAAAAATAAATTTAAATATAGCTCTCAATCCGTTTTTGAATGCGGTGCATTTCCGCAATCTGACCCGATAGCTGCTGCTCTAGCAGAGCATTTTGTTGGTTGAGGTAGCTCATCTTACGCTGGTTCTGAAGGATCTTCTGGTGCGTCTTTTCAATGAGTATATTTTGCCTCTTCAGATCTCTTGATGCTTTTAGGATATAATAAAAAAACATTTGGATTTCAAATAACGTTACCAAATAAATAAATATTTTTTTTTGCTTATTAATCAATCATTATCATGTGTATACACTTGTTATGTGTCTAACACATCCCGGGAGTGCAGAATTATTAGGCAAATGAGTATTTGGACCACATCATCCTCTTTATGCATGTTGTCTTACTCCAAGCTGTATAGGCTCGAAAGCCTACTACAGATTAGGCATATTAGGTAATGTACATCTCTGTAATGAGAAGGTGTGTGGTCTAATGACATCAACACTCTATATCAGGTGTGCATAATTATTAGTCAATTTCCTTTTCTTTGGCAAAATTGACCAAAAGAAGGATTTGACAGACTCTGAAAAGTCCAAAATAGAGAGATATCTAGCAGAGGGATGCAGCACTCTTAAAGTTGCAAAGCTTCTGAAGCGTGATCATCAAACAAAAGAAGCGTGTGGAAAAACAAAGGTGCAAAATAACTGCCCATGAACTGAGAAAAGTTAAGCGTGCAGCTGCCAAGATGCCACTTGCCACAAGATTGGCCATATTTCAGAGCTGCAACATCACTGGGGTGCCCAAAAGCACAAGGTGTGCAATACCCAGAGACATGGCCAAGGTAAGAAAGGCTGAAAGACGATGACCACTGAACAAGACACACAAGCTGCAACGTCAAGACTGTGCCAATAAATATCTCAAGAAAGATTTTTCTAAGGTTTTATGGACTGCTGAAATGAGAGTGAGTCTTGATGGGCCAGATGGAAGAGCCCGTGGCTGGATTGGTAAAGGGCAGGGAGCTCCAGTCCGACTCAGACGCCAGCAAGGTGGTGGTGGAGTACTGGTTTGGGCTGGTATCATCAAAGATGAGCTTGTGGGGCCTTTTCGGATTGAGGATGGAGTCAAGCTCAACTCCCAGTCCTACTGCCAGATTATGGAAGAGACCTTCTTCAAGCAGTGGTACAGGAAAAAGTCACCATCCTTCAAGAAAAACATGATTTTCATGCAGGACAATGCTCCATCACACGTGTCAAAGTACTCCACAGCGTGGCTGGCAAGAAAGGGTATTAAATAAAAAAAAGTAATGACATGGCCTCCTTGTTCACCTGATCTGAACCCCATTGAGAACCTGTGGTCCATCATCAAATGTGGGATTTACAAGGAGGGAAAACAGTACACCTCTCTGAACAGTGTCTGGCAGGCTGTTGTTGCTGCTGCACGCAATGTTGATGGTGAACAGATCAAAACACTGACAGAATCCATGGATGTCAGGCTTTTGAGTGTCCTTGCAAAGAAAGGTGGCTATATTGGTCACTGATTTGTTTTTGTTTTGTTTTTAAATGTCAGAAATGTGTATTTGTGAATGTTGAGATGTTATATTGGTTTCACTGTTAAAAATAAATCATTGAAATGGCTATCTATTTATTTTTTGGTTAAGTTGCCTAATAATTCTGCACAGTAATAGTAGTCACCTGCACACACAGATATCCCCCGAAAATAACTAACACTAAAAACAAACTAAAAACTACTTCCAAAAAAATTCAGCTTTGATATTAATGAGTTTTTGGGGTTCATTGAGAACATGGTTGTTGTTCAATAATAAAATGAATCCTCAAAAAATACAACTTGCCTAATAATTATGCACTACCTGTATACTTCTAGCATCAATACCATATTATGGTTATACAATCTGACAGGTGCGCTTTATATGTTGTCCATTTTTATATCTACATTTTGTTGTTGAAATGTTATTAATCATTGTGCACATATTTACCTTCCTGAATGAGGCTCACAGGACCGCTCTCTTCCTCCTGCTCTTCTGCTTGAGAAGTTGGGGTGGTGGGGGGGGGAAGCTCCTCAGCTTGCTCCTCAACAGGAGCTGGGGTTGGGGAGTGGGAGGGCCCTGGCTGCTCCTCCTCATCCATGTCCTCCTCTGCCGCATCCTCCTCTGCCGCATCCTCCTCCTCCTCCTCATCGGCCTGGCGCCTTCTGCGCTTGGCGCGGACAACTGGCATTGGAGCTCCTATAATAACACAATGTTCATATATTATAAAAATGTTTTCTAATGACGTATGCAAATTCTGTGTACTGTGCTGTATTGTATATGAATACAAATTGATTTATATAGACAGTTAACCAATGGGACAATGTTATATTAAAGGGTCTTGTGGGCACTACAGGGGACTGAGCGTGAGCTGGGATGCAACCATGTTAAAATGAGCTGTTTTTGTCTCCTTTGTTTTGTTCAGACCATCTCATGTTAAAAAAAGGGCCTGATGGAGCACACGGGATTACTATAACAACCCCACTCCTAACACAGGAATTTAGTGGTAATCTATATATATAAAACTCAACGTGTGTGTGTGCATAAATGTATGTATGTATGTATGTATGTATGTATGTTCCAGCATCACGTACAAACGGCTAAAGATATTTATATGAAACTTGGCACACAGGTTACTTATATGTCAGCCACAAACATAGGATAGGTGGTTTAAACCTTACCCACCCCCACTTGCCATGGTCGGGGTTTTTCTTTAAAGTCCCATGCAAAGCAATGGGAAAATTATGTTCCCACATAACTTCTGTGTTCCTGTCTGCTGCCCCATGTCTTTTTTCAACAGTACTATGAATACCTTGGCCGGTGGTGATATATGTTAGCACAACATGGCATCTTGGTTAACAACATCTGACCTTACATGAATTACATATGACCTTACATAACTGTCACCAAAGGAGCTGCGGTGGCTCCACGCGATTGCCACTGCACTGACAACTGATTCACCTCTGCAGCTAGGGGTTCGGATCCCGCTCTCGGCTACCTGTGAATTGAGTTTGGTGGTCTCAGCCCCGCCACTGGTGGGTGTGCTATGCGAGGTTGGGTTGGGAGGACCCCCTCACACCCGCCATTGCCAACCGGGGCATGGAGAAAGGTGGCAGATTGCCTCTGGGGGAGGCCTCCCAACTCCTGCAGGCCGGCTCCTCTCTCTTTCGAGTTCACGCACAAAATACACTTTTTTAAAAAAAAACATAACTGTCAACAATAACTTACCTGGATGATATTTAGCCCGAAGACGTCTGACATTACCCATTTGGCGCCTCTTGAGGTCAGACCACTTCTTAACAATGGCCTTGTGGTCATGTTGGCCGCCAAAGTCAGCGATTAGGGCGCTGACCACAGCCCTTTTCTGTGGCTGCCGCCGCAGGTCATCATATCCTGTTTCCAGGAACTTCTGCAAGATGAAGAACAAAGTATATTGTAATACTTCTGTTGACAGCCTTATGGATATATGACGTAAATGTATGCTATTCAACAATTGGAAGCATTCTCGCCTTATTAATCAATGACAGGGGTAACATGAAAGATTTTATATCCTGCCATTTCGGTCGCCACCTTTTTTGCATAAATATAGCAGCCATTATCATTTGCATAATTATGAATATATTATTAACAACACAGGATACACGTATAGGGGAGATATGCGTTGCTAACTCTTTTCCCTGTCAGGAGCCTAACGCCCCGGGGGGTCAGAGACGGGACCTTTTTCGGAGGACCACTGACGTATGTACCAGTCGCAGTTTTTTGTGATGTCACTCTTTAGGTGTGTGCACATTTTTCACTGCATCCGGGTGGAGTTTTTGGGTTGTGTTTTGCACGCCACAGGCTTTTCAACAGGAAAAAAACAGCTGGAGGCAGAATGGTTGCAAAACACTACGTGTTTGTTACTTAACTCTGGGTTTCAAGACCAGTCCACCTCCAGCTGTTGCAAAACTACTACTCCCATCAGCCACGGTCTGTCAGTGCATGCTAAGAATTTTACTTTTGCTGCATTTAGGGTGCCACAGTTTAGAGACCCGTGCATAAAGGCCTGAAAAATGGGGGCCTGCAGAACTTACAATACTAGAAGTGCCAGCATTCCCAGGCATGCTGGAAGTTGTAGTTCTGCAACATCTAAAGGGCAATATGTATTCGAACGTCCTTGGGCCTTGAGGACACTGAAGTCAGGACGTTCGCATACGTCCTATGTCCAAAAAAATTTTAAATTCATTATGCTAAATAACAAGGAAAAGTGCCAATATACACATTTGCCAACCAGGGTGTCTGCAGCTGTCCAGGCATGCTGGGACTTGTAGTTTTGTAAAAGCAGGAGACACATTTTTTGTGAAATACTAATATATGATCATATATACTAACTTTTAAACTAGACTTAAATGCTGGGCTGGGCTGGGACTTGTAGTTTTGTAAAAGCAGGAGACACATTTTTGGTTAAATACTAATATCTGATCATATATACTAACTTTTAAACTAGACTTAAATGCAGTTGAAGATGATGAAATAACAGTGGTCAAAATACTTACACAAATCAGCAACTTTTCCTCAGACTTAGTGAAATTGCTTCCAACCATGTTGCTGTGTGATTGCGCTGCGATCATAAGTTGGAAACTGGCAAGGCTCCAGGAAATGGTCGCGTGTTGTTCGCGTGTTGATTGCGCTGCTTGGACCGAGATGGGTCCATATGGCTTCGGCTGTATGGACCACAGTAACTCTTTTCCCTGTCAGGAGCCTAGGAGCCTAACGCCCCGGGGGGTCAGAGACGGGACCTTTTCGGAGGACCACTGACGTATGCAACCGTCGCAGTTTTTTGTGATGTCACTCTTTAGGTGTGTGCAAATTTTTCCTTGCACCGGGTGGAGTTTTTGGGTTGTGTTTTGCACGCCACAGGCTTTTCAACAGAAAATAACCAGCTGGAGGCAGAATGGTTGCAAAACACTACGGGTTTGTTACCTAACTCTGGGTTTCAAGACCAGTCCACCTCCAGCTGTTGCAAAACTACTACTCCCATCAGCCACGGTCTTTCAGTGCATGCTAAGAATTTTACTTTTGCTGCATCTAGGGTGCCACAGTTTAGAGACCCGTGCATAAAGGCCTGAAAAATGTGGGCCTGCAGAACTTACAATACTAGAAGTGCCAGCATTCCCAGGCATGCTGGAAGTTGTAGTTCTGCAACATCTAAAGGGCAATATGTATTCGAACGTCCTTGGGCCTTGAGGACACTGAAGTCAGGACGTTCGCATACGTCCTATGTCCAAAAAAATTTTAAATTCATTATGCTAAATAACAAGGAAAAGTGCCTAAATACACATTTGCCAACCAGGGTGTCTGCAGCTGTCCAGGCATGCTGGGACTTGTAGTTTTGTAAAAGCAGGAGACACATTTTTGGTTAAATACTAATATCTGATCATATATACTAACTTTTAAACTAGACTTAAATGCAGTTGAAGATGATGAAATAACAGTGGTCAAAATACTTACACAAATCAGCAACTTTTCCTCAGACTTTGAGAAATTGCTTCCCACCATGTTGCTGTAATATTGGGAAACTGGCAAGGCTCCAGGAAATGGTCGCGTGTTGTTCGCGCAATTGCGCATGCGCGATCGAAAAATCGCAATCGCAATATGTATTTTGGTTAAAATATCATACATATTCGATTTCAGAGTGCTGCTACAGCAGTTTTCGAAATATCTGCAATAAATTTCGCATTCGCATGTTGCGATATTTCGATAAAATATCAGGAATATTCTGAGCCAATCAGAGCGCTCCTCCAGCATATCTCGAAATTGCGCAATAAATATCGCATTCGCATGTTGCGATATTTCGATAAAATATCACGAATATTCTGAGCCAATCAGAGCGCTCCTCCAGCATATCTCGAAATTGCGCAATAAATATCGCATTCGCATGTTGCGATATTTCGATAAAATATCACGAATATTCTGAGCCAATCAGAGCGCTCCTCCAGCATATCTCGAAATTGCGCAATAAATATCGCATTCGCATGTTGCGATATTTCGATAAAATATCACGAATATTCTAAGCCAATCAGAGCGCTCCTACCGCAGTTATTAAAAAATCGCAATTATTTTCGCATTCGCAATAGCGAAAAATCGCATTCAATTAATTTCGATAAAATATCACGAATATTCGAATTTAGCGAATATATCTCGAATATTCGAATATATATTCGAGATATATCGCGAAATCGAATATGGCATATTCTGCTCAACACTAGTGTTGATGTCATTAGACCACACACCTTCTCATTACAGAGATGCACATCACCTAATATGCTTAATTGGTAGTAGGCTTTCGAGCCTATACAGCTTGGAGTAAGACAACATGCATAAAGAGGATGATGTTGTCAAAATACTCATTTGCCTAATAATTCTGCACTCCCTGTAGTTATTGTCACTGTTATTTTCTGCAGTGCAGACATCTGGGGCCAGATTCACAGCGGACTTACAACGGCGTATGTCCACGTACGCCGTCGTAAGTCCGAATGTGAGCCGTCGTATCTATGCGCCTGATTCTTAGAATCAGTTACGCATAGATTTGGCCAAGATACGAGCGGCGTAAGTCTCCTACGCCGTCGTATCTTGGGTGCAATATTTACGCTGGCCGCAAGGGGCGCTTCCGTAAATTTATGCATCGAATATGTAAATTAGGTAGATGCGGCTACGCCGTTTACGTAAGGCTTACGTCCGGCATAAAGTTACCCCTGCTATATGAGGCGTAGGTAATGCAAAGTATGGACGTCGGCAAGCGTATCTTTTTATGTTGTTTACGTAAGTCGTACGTGAATGGGGCTGTGCGTAGGTTACGTTCACGTCACAGGCATTGGGCCTGGCGTATCTTAGGGCATAAATTCTACGTGATACTGAGCATGCGCACGCATGCGCTGTACGATCCGCGCGTCATTTACGTGTATGATTTACATACAACACGTCCACCTCTTCCACATTTGAATTACGCGGGCTTGTGCCGGCCCATTTACACTACGCCTCCGCAACTTACGGAGCAAGTGCTTTGTGAATACTGCACTTGCCCGTCCAAGTTGCCGAGGCATAGCGTAAATAGGATACGCTACGCCTGCAGAAAGTTATGCGCTCGTACATGAATCTGGCCCCTTATTCTCAACCCTTGGTGTGTCAGAGTAGCCTTTTTCAACCAGGGTGCCCGGGCCCCCGGGGTGCCATCAGGTTTTTTCAGGGGTGCCTTGGCAAAATACTTGTATGACATGATGTAATCCCATAGGTAAATAGGAGATGGGATGGTATCCCATTGATATTTCATTGAGTTGAACAGTACCAGATCACTCCGCAAGGCTAGATACACAAAATGGGAGACCAGAGAAACATGCCAGACAACAGACAGCAAAAGGGGAGAGCGGCGCCTGCGAGGAGATGCTGCTGATCGGCTCTCCTCGACACACACTCTGTCAGCACAATTTTAAGGGGTGCCTTGACTGAAAAAAGTTGGAAAAAAATCACTGTGGTAGAGGGTACAGTATTGCTTGAAGGCTCATTATCGCTTAGAACCAGGAACTCAATCACCCAGCGGTTCCTTTGGGGGTAGCACTATAATTGAAGATGATACACACAGAACAGGGTGTTCTTTAAGAAAGTGACCACAATACCACAAGCAGATAAAATACAGAAAACTGACATTAAATTCAAAGAACTTCAGGCAGATGATACCATAGAGAATCTAGGTCACTGACAACACAGATATCACAAACAAAATAATGTTTTTCCCCAGTGAATATAGTATCTCACAAAAAATAGTGCACCCCTCACATTTTTGTAAATATTTCATTATATCTTTTCATGTAACACTGATGAGATGACACTTTTCTACAATGTAAAGTAACGAGTGTACAGCGTGTAACAGTGTAAATTTGCTGTACCATCAAAATAACCTCAATACACAGTTATTAATGTCTAAACCACTGGCAATACAAGTGTGTACATCCCTAAGTGAAAATGTCCAAATTGGGCCCAATTAGCCATTTCCCTTTCCGGTGTCATGTAACTCCTTAATGTAACATGTGTCTCAGGTGTGATTAGGTGGCAGGTGTGTTAAATGTGTTGTTATCGCTCTCACTCCCTCATACCAGACACTGGAAGTTCAACATGGCACCTCATGGCAAATAACTCGCTGAGGATCTGAAAATAATAATTGTAGCTCTACATAAAGATGGCCTAGGCTATAAGAAGATTGCCAAGACCCTGAAACTGAGCTGCAGCACGGTGGCCAAGACCATTCACCGGTTTCACTCAGAACAGCCCTCGCCATGGTCAACCAAAGAAGTTGAGTGCACATGCTCAGCATCATATCCAATGCTTAGTTTTTGGAAATAGACGTATGAGTGCTGCCAGCATTACTGCAGAGGTTGAAGGGGTGGGAGGTCAGCCTGTCAGTGCTCAAACCATACACCTCACACTGCGTCAAATTGGCATGCATGGCTGTTGTCCCAGAAGGATACCTCTTCTAAAGATGATGCACAAGAAAGACCGCAAACAGTTTGCTGAAGACAAGCAGACTAAGGTTTGCTGGAACCATGTCTTGTGGTCTGATGAGACCAAGATAAATGTATTTGGTTCAGATGGTGTCAAGCGTGTGTGGCGGCAACCAGGTGAGGAGTACAAAGACAAGTGTGTCTTGTCTACAGTCAAGCATGGTAGCAGGAGTGTCATGTTCTGGGGCTGCATGAGTGCTTCTGACACTGGGGAGCTACAGTTCATTGAGGGAACCATGCATGCCAACATGTACTGTGACATACTGAAGCATATGATCCCCTCCCTTCAGAGACTGGGCCGCAGGGCAGTATTTGAAAATAATGACCCCAAACACACCTTGCTAAAGAAGCTGAGGGTAAAGGTGATGGACTGGCCAAGCATGTCTAGAGACCTAAACACTATTGAGCATCTGTGGGGCATCCTCAAACGGAAGGTGGTGGAGCGCAAGGTCTCTAACATCCACTAGCTCTGTGAAGTCGTGAGTGGATGAGGACTCCAGTGGCAACATGTGAAGCTCTGGCAAACTACTTTTAATATTAGGGCACTTACATGTCCAGTGAGCCTGCAATGTCGGCATTCCAGCTGATCTTTGGATCGACTCCCAGGTGCTGCTGCCACCATTCCTGATAAGGGGAAAAGGCAGTGAAGCCTTTTGGTTTCACTCCTGGTTCCCTACTGCCCGCGCGCGAAGCGTGCTGCACTTTCTAACTGGCCCGTTGTCGGGAGAAAGAGGAGGGGGGCCAAACTTCAGGGAGATCGGCCCGCGGCCCGTCTCCCGGAAGTGGGGAAGGGGACCTGTCATAAACGGGTCCCTGTTCCCCTCCTCGCCACTGGAAGGTGCCAAATGTGACATTGGGGGGGCGTATAAGCAGAAGTTCCACTTTTGGGTGGAACTCCGCTTTAGGGAGTGCTGGAAAATAATGGTGGTCACGCAAAATATTGACACTTTGGGCCCAATTTGGACATTTTTACTTAGGGGTGTACTCACTTATGTTGCCAGCGGTTTAGACATTAATGGCTGTGTGTTGAGTTATTTTGAGGGGACATCAAATTTACACTGTTATGCAAGCTATACACTCACTACTTTACATTGTAGCAAAGTGTAATTTCTTCAGTCTTGTTACATAAAAAGATATAAAATATTTACCAAAATGTGAGGTGTGTACTCACTTTTGTGAGATATTGTATATACATATATATATATTTTTTTATATATACAATGTTGCCATTGGTACATGCCCCCTGAGGCAATGCCTAGCTTGCTATGCCTTTTGTTTGACATTATTTCCCACCCACAGAGATTGTCCTACTGACCATTTTGCTAAAACGTTTTGTATCAGTATTGCTTGCACCTTGGAAGAAGGGGCTACACCCCAAAAGCTTGTCCTGAAAATGTTAATGTTAGTGCGAATAAAACAATTATCAAGGACAAGGACAGTAAATTTAGCAAAACAGTTTGTAAGGAAGACTTGCAATTGGGCATGTGTTGGTGTCAAATTGTATCAGTCTTCTTGGATAGAGCACCTACTCCCCTGGCTTTGTAGCCACCATCTTGGACACATGTCTCTTGGCCATTCATCACATCCACTCATGACATCCCTGGCCAGAGGCCTTGATATTCAGAATAAAGGAATGTCCACACACAGATACATTTTCAGCACTTTACTGCAACTTCACATTTTCACTTAAAGGGGTTGTAACGGTTCGTTTTTTATTTTCTAAATAGGTTACTTTAAGCTTGTGCATTGTTGGTTCACTTACCTTTTCCTTCCATTTCCCTTCTAAATGTTTTTTTTTTTTTCTTTGTTTTCTTTTTCTGAATTTCTCACTTCCTGTTTCTCCTCAGTAAGGTGTTCAGTAAGCCGTTCTAAATGACTTTCCACCGCTCGGATGATGGTGGAAAGCTTACTGAGGAGAAACAGGAAGTGAGAAATTCAAAAACAGAAAAAAAAACATTTAGAAGGGAAATGGAAGGAAAAGGTAAGTGAAGCAAAATGCACTAGCTTAAAGGAACCTATTGAGAAAATAAAAGACAAACCTTTACAACCCCTTTAACTTCCCGTGACATATCACATTTGACATACTATAATGCCCCGTACACACCATCACTTTATGTGATGAAAAAAAACGACATTTTCTGTGAAGTAAAAAATGACGTTTTTGAAACTTCAATTTTCAAAGACGAAGTTGCCTACACACCATCGTTTTTCTCACAATGTTCTAGCAAAGCGAGGTTACGTTCTCACCACTTGTTCCATTGAAACTTGCTTCATAAGTAGCTTCTGGGCATGCGCGGGTGAAAAAACTTTGTTTTAAACAACGTTTTTTACTACACACGGTCAATTTCTGTGAAGTAAAAGTTGACGTTTTGAAAAACGACACATAAAATTGAAGCATGCTTCAATTTTTTTTTGGTCGTTTTTTAGAAGACATAAAACGACGTTTTCCCCCACACACGGTCAATTAAAGTGACGTTTTTAAAAACGTCATTTTTTTTCATCACATAAAGTGATGGTGTGTACGCGGCATTAGAGTCTTTGGCATGGAGCGCCATGAGCAAAATTAAACATTCGAAAGCAGCTATTTTAGGCTGCATTCACATCTAGACGGACGAAATCGCGGCGTTTTGTCGCCGCAAATCGCGGTAAAAATAGCGGCGTTTTGTACCGCGATTTGCGGCGACAAAACGCGGGTATTGTCCGCCTAGATGTGCCCCAAGATGACCCCCTCTATGGAGATGATTGCCATCTCCTAGCCGAACGCTCGAAGACGCCTGAAAAAAAGGTCCGGGACCTTTTTTCACGCCGCAGGCGACAGGCGTCCGGCGTTCGGCGTGGAGATGTGAACCATCTCCATAGAGGGACATGTATTTCCAGCCCTCTGGCGGCAGAGGCGTAGCGCTACAGGCGTAAAAACGCCTAGGTGTGAATGGGGTCTTAGAGCAGAGCACAAGTACACATCTGATGCCGCGTACACACTATCATTTTTCGGCATGAAAAAAACTTTGTTTTAAAAAAATGTCATTTTAAATGATCGTGTGTGGGCTTCACATCATTTTTCAGGTTCTGAAAAACGACAAAAATTCGAACATGCTGCATTTTTTAATGTCGTTTTTCGGGTTGTAAATAATGATCATGTGTGGGCTAAAACGATTTTAAAAACCCGCGCATGCTCAGAAGCGAGTTATGAGACGGGAGCGCTCGTTCTGGTAAAACTACCGTTCATAATGGAGTAAGCACATTCATCACGCTGTAATAGACAAAAAAGCGCAAATCGTCTTTTACTAACACGGAATCAGCTAAAAGCAGCCCAAAGGCGAATGGAACTTCCCCTTTATAGTGCCGTCGTACGTGTTGTACGTCACCACGCTTTGCTAGATCATTTTTAAAAACAATGGTGTGTGGGCAATGTTGTTTTAATGATGAAGTCGGAAAAATGTATTTTTTTCAACATGCTGAAAAACAACGTTTTTTTTTTCATGCTGAAAAATGATCGTGTGTACGCGTCATGAGGGTCAGAGGGAATAAGATACCTCCATTAGCCTTCATTAAAATACCCACCTTTTCCTATTGTCCCTTCTATATCCATGACCAGCGGGGCACATTGCCAGATGACAGACCCATTCCCATACCTCCCAACTGTCCCTGATTTTGAGGGACTGTGCCTGATTTGGAGCAATGTCCCTCTGTCCCTCATTCTTCTCATTTGTCCCTCATTTTGGTCTGATCTATATAGATGTATAAAAAAATGCACTTTTTATCTATCAAAAAGTGTTTTCCAGAGCTAAACCTTTCATCTGATTTCTAAATTGCTGCATTTTTAAATTCCAAGAGCCAATATAAAGAAATAGTAGTGGTAAAAAAGCACTTGTGGGTTTAACCAATCATATGTTTTTGTACAATTCTCCTTTAAGGGGGCGTGGCAAGGGGTGTGTCCTACGCCTGCATACTTTTGCCGATAGGTGTCCCTCATTTCCATTTCAGAAAGTTGGGAGGTATGCCATTCCCAGACCTTCTCCATTACTTACATACAAGGGCTCTGTTCAGGCCCTTATAGGGCCTGCAGAAGAAGGTCAGGGGAGATAAGGTGACTACAGCTATTCCTCACATGAGCTGTACCACCTCACATGTGAATTCAGCCCCTGGATCAACTCAGCACAGGATTACATCTTTGCAGCTCTGGGGCATCCTGTTCCCATATACTGGACTCCCTGGGCCACCCACAGTTGACATTTATATTTATATGGGCATTAACTCCATCGACTACATCACTAGAAGAGGGATTTCTCTAAAAGGGGGGATTACATCTGATTATAACTTTCCCCTTACATGTGCACTGCCGAAAAATGTGTTTGTTTTTGTTTCTTTCTTTCTTTTTTTTTTTTCGTTTTTTTTTTTTCCGGGTCATTCACTATGATCACAATTCGTAAATTAGAAAATTTGTAAAATAGAAAATAAGAAAATAAGAAAGAAAATCAGAAAATTCAAAAGAATAACTAACTACAGTAACTAATAATAAATATAAAATTATGGGTATTGGAATTTCCTTTCAAATTTGGCTGTTATGCCGCGTACACACGATCGGTCAAACCGATGAGAACCGTCTGATGGACCGTTTTCATCGGACCAAACCGATCGTGTGTGGGCCTCATCGGTTATTTATCCATAGGTTAAAAAAAAGCCAACTTGTTTTAAATTTAACCGATGGATTCCTAACTGATAGAAAAAAAACGATCGTTAGTAGGCAAGACCATCGGTTAAAAATCCACGCATGCTCAGAATCAAGTCGACGCATGCTTGGAAGCATTGAACCTCTTTTTTTTCAGCACGTTGTTGTGTTTTACGTCACCGCGTTCTGACACGATTGTTTTTTTAACTGATGGTGTGTAGGCGCGACGGACCATCAGTCAAATTCATCGGTTAACCAATGAAAACGGTCCATCAGACCGTTCTCATCGGTTTGACCGATGGTGTGTACGCGGCATTAGTGAACGTAACAAATATGAATTTATCCGAAGTTACGAATTATCCAAAATAACGAATGCCGCATCTAAACGAATGGAACAGAACAAATTAATAATAAATAATAATAATACGTTTTTATTATTATTATTTATTATTATTAATTTGTTTTGTTCCATTTGTTTAGATACAGCATTCGTTATTTCGGTTGATTTGTAACTTCGGAGAAATTCGTAATCATTATGTTCACTAACAGCCAAATTTGAAAGGAAATTCCAATACCTGTAATTTAATAGTAATAGTTAAGTTATTATTAGTTAGTTATTATTTGAGATTATTGAGTTTTGTCGATTTTTGAATTTCGGATTTACAAATTTATGAATGTACGAATTTACAAATTTTTAAATATTCAAATTTATGAATATTCCGAAAAATTTGTTCAACAGGTTTTCGTTAATTCTGATATTTCCGGATTAACGAAATTGGAACAAAA